>NW_026594951.1:0-5679 GCF_907164565.1 Psammomys obesus | reverse complement strand
AGATAGATAGATAGATAGATAGATAGATAGATAGATAGATAGATAGACAGATAGATATGGATGGATGGATGGATGGATGGATGAATTTTTTTTAATTTAAAGGAAAAATGCAAGTTGTACTCACTCCTGGACCTCATTGGGGACCCGTGGAGACTTCCAGTAAGGAACGGATTTGAAAGTTTCCAGTCCTGCAGCAACATAAAAATAATTGTCTTGCAAATCCTTTGAGTTGTTCAAAAGATGTCCATCCAGTGTAAACAACCTGTGAACACAGGAGAGGGAACGAGGTGGGATTTTGGAAATGGGAGCACAGGACATGGAGAACTTCTTCACCTGTGATAATGACTAGTATGTCAAATATCTGAAACTACACTCCCTAGCAAGAACCTCTGGAAGCTTCTCTGCCTAGACTGAATGCTTTTTGCTTAGAGCTTTTTAATTAAAGTGTATTTTTCATTATGCACAAATCCTCAGAGGATCTCAAGAACATGATCAGCTCTTGGTTGGTTCAATTAATTTTAACTAGTAGCAGCTAAAATTAATACAAATTGGCTTGCATTGTTGTAACAATTCTTTGGAATGAAATCAGCATTTGTTAGCAAATAATGGGCCTTTTTATAATGACCCAATGACTTCATTCAGTATTCTTTGGCAAGTACTTACTGTCTGGTTAATTTAAGAAAAGATTTAATTCATTCAATTGTCTGTCTGTTACACGTAAGACAATGGAGATGACTATTCCTCAAAGTCAAGGGTCATAGCAACTTATGAAGATAAGTACAAGGTACTCAGTCTGCTGTCTCCTTAAAACCTGAGTATAGATGACATGGTGCCCCACCCATAGCACTACGGGCAGGTAATGGGACCTTTAGGAGGTAGAGCTGGTGTAAAAGAGCTTGACTAATGGAGGTATTGGGTATTGAAGGTATTAGGATTCCAGCCCCTTCTCTGCTGCTTCGTGAGGTCAACAGCCTCCTCAGCCATGTAATTCCCCCACAATGTGGCTCCTCACCACAGACCCAAAAGCAATGGGCCAAACAAGTGTAGAGTGAAACCAATGAGACTGTGAGCTAAAGCAAACCCTTTCCCATATCAAGGTGATATCTCGGGTGTTTTGTTATAGCTGACATACATGGATGTCGAGAAAAGGAAATAAAATTCAACCACAGGCTTCACAAAGCAAAAAAAAAAAAAAATCAATTTGTCTTGAAGGGTTGTAGCACGCTACTCATCATGAAGGAATGAGGGAAGCATTGTGGAGTGGCCAGAGGGACCTATACAAAAGCCCAAACCCAGGCCACACAAACATGTAGCTAAAGTGCAATTTACAAAGAGCTTGCATTCCCAGAGGGGATTTCATTATTAACTTATACAAAGGACCAAAGCCTTCCATGGAACACAGAATAGCCTGGCTGTTATGGATAAGATACCACAGAGATAAAGGGCACTCTCCATCAGCTCTTGCTGCAGTGTAGGGTAAAATGGATGCACAAGTCTAGAGGAGAGAAAAGATGGTGGATGAGGGCCAGGAACAGGTTGAACCCATAAAACTAGCCTTCCCTCCAGGGTGGATTTGATCCCTGGGAGACCAGCTGAAGCACAGACTGACTCCTAAGCCTGGCTCAAGGCCTGGGCATTTCATTTCTAATGAGTGCAAGAAGCTGTTGGGGCTGTTCCTGGGGCCCCTCCTGAGAGCTGCTACCTTGGCTTGATTCTAGAAGGAAACACAGGAGAGAGCATGGCAGACAGGAGACCCAGCAGTGCCACAGGGGCAAAGTAGGTGCTGTGGGACAGCAGAGGCTTCTGTGAGATAGGAATCTGTTCTCATCCTGCTGTGGCCTTAGGGCAACTGAACTTCATCCAGGTATGCTGGAGTAAGCCTATGGGGATAAGACAGGGAAAAGAAGGCCTCTGCAGGGGAGGGCAGAGGGATCACTACTCCAGGTGTTTAGGTAAGGGGACACAATGATACATCCATGACCTAACAAGGCCCAGAAGAGCACCACAGCCTGACAGCCATAGCAAGGAAGAGGTTCGATTAAGGAGCAGCAAGCCCAGGAAACCAAAGCAAGCCCTGGAAGAAAGCCAGGAGCCACTGGCAGAGGTGGCCTTGTAAAGGCTAAGACCAGAGAAACACAGCTGTGTGGGCGTTATCATCACTGCTGAGACTTGAACAGAGGGCGCAGCTAAAGCCATCATTAGTCCTGTGGAGCAGACAGCAGGGTGCCAAAGGGGGTGTCTCACCTGGACCAGAAGTCTGGAGTAGCCAGACAGAATTCTCACTAATGTGATAGGAAGAGATTGTCAAGAAGACATAAATGGGAAAGGGAAAAACAGAAGTACAGATTTGAAACTACAGTAGTGAAAATAGAATTATGAGGTAAGCGATAGAACTGATACAGAATAAACCTGTGTGGAAGACTCAGGAATGCTCTTCGAGGAAAATGGGAGAAATGAATATGATGTACAAGAAAAGCTAAGGCATGGGGGGGGGTGAGAAGATATGCTAATATCCGGATTAAAAAATATCTAAAAACTCAGTTAAAATAAGACAGGAAAGTGGGAAATTATGAAGCTAATAGGGACCAAATTTTAAAACTAAAGAGGGAAGCCTGGGGTTGAAAGAACCCAGAGACTCTTAGGGGAAAGCAGGAAAGCTCAGCTCTGGACCACTCAGCATGGCACAGGACACAGACAATGCACAGAGCAATTCAACTGGTACATAGTAAGAATTTCACAAATGAAAAGTACGTGGACAAGTGAAGTTGTATAACTAAATAATGTGCCTTACATCACAAAATTCCAGCGCAACATCAGGCTCAGCGGTAGGAAGCATTCTGTATATGCTATTGTTAATGAAGTTTCTAACTGGGAGACACTGGGCCTGGGGAGACGCCTCAGTTGGTCAAGTGCTTGCCTTTACCATCTTGCAAACATGAGGACCTGAGGTCAAACCTCAGAGCCACCTGACAAAGCCATCATGATGATGCATAGTTGCAATTCCCTCTGTGGAAGAGTAGGGATGGCAGGATCCCCAAGGCTTGATGGTCAGCCAGCCCTGCTTTCTTAGCAGTTCTCCTAGTGAGAGACCCTGTCTCAGAAAACAAGGCAATGGCTCCCAAGAATAAAAGCTGAGGTGAACCTCTGATGTATACACACACACATATACAACACACACAAACACAGAAAGAGAGAGAGAATGACAAATATCTCTAAATGTCTTTGATCTTTTGCTTTACCAATAAACAGCCAATTCACCTACTTTCCTAAAATAAGGTGTAGTTCAGTCTCCCAGGGAGACTCTTGGCAATGACCCTGGCCTCTCATTCTTTCCTGGCCCCTCTCAGCATGTCCTCCTCCTGAGCTCCAGTCCTTTATGATTCTACCAACCTGTAGAACCTCTTTCTATCATGGCCACACAGCCTCCACACTAAGCTGGAGCTCAGGTAGGGGACCTTCACCGGCCTTCCTGCCTTCCATTCCAACCTCTCCATACTTACCTTTATTCCTACTGAGCCTGCCCATGGAAGCTACGATTTCTACCTCCATTCCCTTGGGACTTGGCATCTTGGTGTTGACCCAGGGACCCCTAGTTCTTCCCCTCTTTCCCTCTCAGCCTTTCCTTCTAGCCATCTCCATTCCTTTGTAATTCTCATGCCCCAGCTTACAGAACCCCACACTCACCACACCTGAGAACCTGGGAACCACACAGCCACTGTACTTGGCTAGGATCCAGATTGGGCAACACCAACCAAAGAATAGAATGCCCACCCAACAAAGACGAGACTGGATAGCTCCACTGAGAAACCCTTCAAACATCGTAACTCCACATGCCTGGATCCCAGCCCAAATGCACAAATATGAACGAACAAGACAATATGCATTCCATACTGACTTCCCTCATGTACTATACCTATCCAGACTTTACCAATTATCACTATAACTGATCCTCTGTTAGCACATATAACATGCCACGGACTGAATGAAACACTGGGCACGTATGCAAACTTTTAAAAACCGCTAATATCACCACTTTCCAGATGAGGAAGAAGGTATCAAAAAGTGTGTGTTCCTATGGTCACAAAGTTACAGATGGTAGAAGACAGATTTGACCCTGAAGCCCTGGTTGGAGCCTGTGGTGCTGAGCACACGCCTTTGAACCCTTTTGCCCTGTCTAGGCAAAACTTCCTCACTCATCTGCTGTGTCTTGCCTCAGAGACTAGTTCTTCATGTGGTCCCTCAACTTCTACAAGCCACCACTACAGCACCTCCTTCAGCTGCTGCCCACCCTGCTGCTTGCTTGTTCTGGGAAGCAAGGTTCTTTGCTGTTGTTGTTGCTGTTGTTGTTGTTGTTGTTGTATGTACAATGAGGGGTGTATGTGTGCTACATTGCAAGTGTGATGTCATAGACAGCGTTGTGGAGTCAATTCTCTCCTTCCACCCTCACAGCGCTTCCAGAAATTGAACTCAGATCACGGAGCATGCATGGCAAGCACTTTGCCCATTGAGCCATTTCACCTGAGGCCTTTCCTTGTAACACAATGCCTCCTGCACAGCTCAGTGTTTGTTGAATAGACTGATAGACAAGACCAGCTTAAAATAAAGGTAGAACACCCAGCTCTCCCCTCCGACACCTGACCCCCCCACATGAGAATGCCTTACTTTCGAACGCCTCCTACTGGGAAGACTTTTTCTCCAATTACGGCCAGCACGCTATTCCAATCTGACAGGCTGAATTTGGGTATAATAATTTTTATAGGTGGGATAAATAATCTTCCGTTTGTGAAAACACTGTAGGGATAAAAAGAAAAAGCATCAATACTGCCTTAAAATTGAGGAGGGAGCACACTGCAAAATAGGGGGAAAAAAAACATGTATTTACAGAAATGCAAAAACATCCTGATATACTGATTAACCCTTAATAGTACACCAAATCTATATAACAGTCTACGGGCTTACAGCGGTTTTAGGAAAGTATTGTTTTGTATTGCATTGCATTGTGACAGGGTCTCATACAGCCCAGGCTGGTCTCGGGTTCACTATACAGCTGAGAATGACCTTGCACTTCTGAGGCTCCTGCCTCCACCTCCTATATTAGCTTATGAGTTGCTAGGAATGGAGACTAGAGCTTCATGCACAAGAAGCCACACTGTAATAACTGAGTTCTGTCCACAGCTCAAAAGGTATCATTTCGTATAGCTAAAGGTACCAAAACGAATGGGACGAAATTATACTTCTTAGAAATATATTTCCTATGGTGGGTAAATTAGAAAAAAATCATATCAATAGAAATTCTGTAT
Organism: Psammomys obesus; assembly: GCF_907164565.1. Classification (NCBI taxonomy): domain Eukaryota; kingdom Metazoa; phylum Chordata; class Mammalia; order Rodentia; family Muridae; genus Psammomys; species Psammomys obesus. The sequence goes on along the minus strand of NW_026594951.1, from coordinate 379 downwards.
GATCCTCCAGACAGTTGGCAAAACATCTGTCTTCAGCCCCAATCTTCGGACAGCAGTAAGATCCCAGTGGGCTTAGCACATTATTGCTGTTTGGGGAGAGGGGTACTGAGCAGCTCATCAAAGCTCAACCAAAGCTCCTGTTTCATTAGCTGTGCCCAGGAATCACCGCTCCTGGGGGAGAGTTAAAAGTCTCATAATCTGTATTAAAATAAGGTAAAAATAGGCCATGTGTGGTGGTATACACTTGTAATCCCAGAACATGGGAAATTGAGGCAGGAAGATCCTAAATTCTAGGCCAATCTGGACCACACAGACCCTGTATCAAAAAAAGAAAAAAAAAAGGTGTGACTTACAAGGCTTATTTATTTTAGCCTGTGCT
>NW_026594950.1:0-1516 GCF_907164565.1 Psammomys obesus | reverse complement strand
TTCATACTACAAATAATCCCTTCTCATTTTTTTCTTTTTTTTTTTTTTGTCTTAATTCAAGTACTTAGAAGCAAATTCAACCAAATGTATAAATATTCAACTCACACAACAGACTAAATAAAATGTCCCTGGTGGTTTTAAAGGCTGCTGCAATAAGCCAGAGAGGTGCTGTAAGCACAGAAAGCAAGATCTCAACAGCCTTTCAACACACTGCCATGTACCCTGTTCAACACTGACAGTATGTGCACCCCACACTCTATACCGTGTTTGTGAAGAAATGCTTACTGAATGTCTTTGTAGTATAAACACATTTTAACAGACAATTTTCAAATGCAAAAGATGACCCACGCCCAGTGTGCTGTCTGAGCACAGTGTACTGCTGCCTGAGGTCTCAGAGCACAGACTGCAGTGTTGTGCTACAGGCATTTCTGTGTGCCTCCTTGTTCTGGGATCTGAGCTCCAAAGAAAACTATCCTCCTCCTCCCTCTCTCAGGGCAGGCCAGCTCTTCACTGTGCCCTTAAAGCTATTGGCCACCCAGGGCCCTCAGAAGACCAGGAGACAGCAGAATCGATAACAGTGGTCACTCTTCCCTTAAAACTTACTTTTTTCTTTGTTTCTGGGTATTTATCATTGCCCCCAAACTGCCTGAAAGGCAAAAGACAGGCAGTTAATACATTCAAGCTCAGCCTAGACCCACCTTGTCTTTATAAAACTACAGGAGCATCCTTGGCCTAGAAAGGGGACCTGCTCTCCACAGAAGACCCAAGCTGATGACAGCAGCCATCTCCTGGCTCGGGAGGAAAGGCCAGGAGATCTTTGGAAGTCAGTGGCCCCAGGCTTACTAGGGTAGTACCTGCCACAGTGGCATGATAATGAGGTTTTGTAGGATGCCAGAGGGAGCCTGACATTTTAATGGTTTTGATGTTTTCCAAAGCATGGATTATTCACTCCATGACTGATTTTAAAAATGGAAGGCTCAAATTATTTATTTATGTATATATGTATGTTAAAATTTATTTATTTATATATACAATATAAGCATAGAGAGAGAATTTGTAAGATAGTTATAGATAGTTGAAGAGTTGATGAATAAGTGATAGATAGATAGATTATTGATATATGATAGGTTGATTATTATAGACGATAGATTATTGTTATTATAGGTTGATAGAAGATAGATAGATGTAGAAAGATGATTGATAGATAGCACAGCAAGTTTCACTGCTGAAAAGTAACCAATATCTGAATTCAACATATTTTGGAAAGGACCTACGAAAAAGGAAAATGTCAGCAACACTCAAAATGGAAAGGCACAGAGATTAGGGAGATGGCTCAGTGGGTAAAAAATATGGAAGGAGAGAACCAACCCTCACAAATTATCCTCTAATCTCCCCTTTGATTACATGGCATGTACCCCCTAGATAAATAAATAAATGACTAGGTAGGCAGGTAGGTAGAGAGAGAGAGAGATGATAGATAGATAGATAGATAGATAGATAGATAGATAGATAGATA
>NW_026594949.1:0-1148 GCF_907164565.1 Psammomys obesus | reverse complement strand
ACATAAAAACCTGCTTTCAACGAAATGACTCCAGAACACATAAAAACTTGCCTCCAATGAAATGACACCAGAGCACATAAAAACCAGCCTCTAACGAAATGAATACAGAACACATAAAAACCCGCCTCCAACGAAATGAGTCCAGAGCACATAAAAATCTGCTTCCAATGAAAAGACTGAGAAGCACATAAAAACCTGCATATAGGAAATGACTGAAGAGCAAATAAAACCCGCTTCCAAAGAAATATCAAGAACACAAAAAACCCGCTTCCAAAGAATTGACGCAAGAGCACATAAAAAGCCGCTTGCAATGAAATAACTCAGGAGCACATAAAAACCAGCTTCAAATGATATGACTCAAGAGCACATAAAAAACAGCTTCCAAAGAAATGACTCAAGAGCACAAAAAACCCGCTTTCAACGGTTGACACTAGAGCACATAAAAACCCAGTTCCAACGAAATGACTCGAGAAAACAAAAAAACCTGCTTGCAACGAAATGACTCAAGAGCACATAAAAACCCGCTTCCAAACAAATGACTCAAGAGCACAAAACTCGCTTCCAACGAAATGACTCAACAGCACATAAAAACCCAGTTCCAACGAAATGACTCAAGAACACAAAAAAACAGCTTCCAATGAAATGACTCAAGAGCACAGAAAAACCCGCTTCCAACAAAATGACTCAAGAGCACAAAACTCGCTTCCAATGAAATGAGTCAACAGCACATAAAAACCCACTTTTACCGAAAAGACTGAGAAGCACATAAAAACCCGCTTCCAACGAAATGACTCAACAGCAAATAAAAACCCGCTTCCAATGAAAAGACTGAGAAGCACATAAAAACCTGCTTACAGGAAATAACTCAAGAGCACAAAAAACCTTCTTCCAAAGAATTGAAGCAAGAGGATATAAAATCCTGCTTCCAACGAAATGACTCCAGACCACATAAAAACCTGCTTCCAATGAAATGACTCAAGACCACATAAAAATCCGCCTCCAAAGAAATGACTCAAGAGCACTTAAAAACCAGCTTCAACGAGAAGACTAAGAAGCACAAAAAACCCGCTTCCAGCGAAATGACTCAAGAAAACATAAAATCACAATTCCAAAGAAAAGACTAAGGAGGACATAAAAACCCACTTCCA
>NW_026594948.1:0-1776 GCF_907164565.1 Psammomys obesus | reverse complement strand
GTGTGTGTGTGTGTGTGTGTGTGTGTGTGTGTGTGTGTGTGTGTGTGGTATGTATGTAAAGGCCACATATTTATGCATTTCTAATCTTCATTTTAAAAGTTGTCAAATTATGTTTTTTTTTTTTTAAAGAAAAATGACTTAATGTGTCTAACATAGAATGACATACCATATATTAAATGCTTGGAAATTGTCAGCTATTAATTTTAAAAGGTATTTTTATTTGCCTGTTTCAGTTGTCCTGGAGGCTTATTGCCTCTGTCTGCTAACCTAGGCCTAGCCCTGGAAGCTGCTAGCTTCTGTATAATCTAAACCTAGACCTAGAATGTTTTCTGCCTCTGAGACTGCTGAATAAGCTCACCCTTTCTTGTTCTTACTGAGCTCTGGGCTGGCTGATTGAATTCAGCTGTTCTGGCTCAAACTCCTCTCCCAGCTAACTTACTCAATCTGGCTTTTCTCTCAACCCCTAAATTGCTCTGTGTGGCTTCAAACTAACTCCAGCAATTTGCTCTAATCTCCTGGTTCCTTCTCATTCTCTGACTCATTCTGTCTTCACCTGAGTTCTCTCTCTACAATGTGTCTCTCTGTTACTACCCTCTATATTACTGCTCTCTCTTTCTGACTTGACCCTTGGAAGCTTCCGTTTCCTCTCTCTTCTCATGATAGTTGGACAAATCCTATTCTGTCAAATCTTTCTCTGATTTGCCACTTTTTCTGCCGCTCAATTAGACATCACTTTCAAACATGGGTGCTTCCTTCTACAAACTAACTTTACCTAAACTTTCTTTACGTGAAACTTGCTCAATACCAGGCTGGCCTTGAACTCAGATCTGCTTGCCTCTGTCTCCTGGACAAAAGGCATGTTTGTATTCCAGCGAGATCACAAAGACTTAAAAACGTCTTTGCATGTGATCTCCTACCAGAATAGCCATGCTTTGAATTAAAATTCCTCTACAATTAATATTTTGAGGATTTTAATAGCTTAAAGGGCACCTTCATGCCCATCTTTTACCATCATTTTTACCTATCTTCCATTTGCTAAAACCTGTTCTTCCCTTTACCAGTGAGTCAGTGCAATACAGTCCACAGCTTTACAGTTCATTCCCAGGGACACACAGAGGTTATGTTCCTCTGTCTTTTCATAAACCTGCATTATGTGTAGGGCAGCATTTCATTGAAATATGTGTTCATTGATCTCCCTATTTTACTACACTGAGCTTCTTGTGTACGCTCCTATCAAGGATGGGAGGTCCTTGTTGGCTTCCTTGTTGGCTAACAGAAGAACGAACAAAGGTTACGCCAACTAAATTTATTAGCTTAAATGTTTTGCAATTTTAAAAATGTGAATCTCATTGATAAGTCAGATATGCCTCCTTTATGAGGATGATGGTGCTATGTTTGATATTCTTATTTACACATTTGTGCTACCGTGACGGAATACCACAGGCTTAGTGACTTAGAAACTATTAACATCCACTCTCCTCTGCCAAGTCAAAGGGACAAGGCACTTCTGTTAATTAATAGTACACCTTTCTCTGATGAGGGCCTCAAATCCTCCAAAACCAACGATCCCAATAGTATCACTTGGAAAATTGGAGTTTGAGTATATGGATTTTCGCAGGGAGGCAATCAGGGTATAGGGAGGATGTACAGTTAGGGTGTATGGTTTCTAAAATTAATGTTCTTGTTTGTTTGTTTGTTTGTGTTTATAGTTGTTGTTTATGAATCAGGTTTTTTTTTTTCCAGTGTAGGCTTGGCTGACCAGGACTCACTTTGTAG
>NW_026594947.1:0-11846 GCF_907164565.1 Psammomys obesus | reverse complement strand
AAACTGGCAATCAATAAAATTCAAGAGTTTTGAGGACAGTTTTTTTTTAAAAGAAATTAATATAGGTTCCTTCAAGGGACTATAACATTTTATCTGGTACTAGTAACACATTTCTACCCTCTCCACCCCTTTAAAATAATAACCTTTTATCTCATAAAATGAATATAATTTATTGGAGTGACCATGCTGTCTGTCCTTTAGTGTTGGCACCCTGTAAAGAAAAAAAGAGGGAGAAGAAGGAGAAAAGAGGGAACAAGTCAGGAGCCTGACACAGAGGACCTCTGAAAGGCTCTGCCCTGCAGACTATCAATGCAGATGCTGAGACTTATGGGCAACCTTTGGGCAGAGTGCAGGGAATCTTATGAAAGAAGTGGGAATCAGTAAGATCTGGAGAGGACAGGAACTCCACAATGAGAGCAACAGAACCAAAAATTCTGAGCACAGGGGTCTTTCCTGAGACTGATACTCCAACCAAGGACTATGCATAGAGATAACCTAAGACCCCTGCACAGACCCCTGTAGCCCATGGCAGTTCAATATCCAAGTGGGTTCCATTGTAATAGGAACAGGGACTGTCTCTGACATGAACTGATTGGCCTGGTCTTTGATCACCTCCCCCTGAGGGGGAAGCAGCCTTACCAGGCCACAGAAGAAGACACTGTGAGCCACTCCTGATGAGACCTAATTGACTAGGATCAGAAGGAAGGAAAAGAAGTCCTTCCCTATCAGTGGACTTGGGGAGGGGCATGCATGCAGAGGGTGGAGGAAGAAAGGGATTGGGACGGGAGGAGGGAGAGAACCACAGGGGGGATACAAAGTGAATAAAGTGTGATTAATAAAGAATAATAAAAAAAGAATAATAGAATCTAGAATATAGACCAGAAATACATGTGTAAACAAAATTAAAATGTATACACAAAGTCATATACGTTTTTTTAAATGCCTTATTCTTTAAGGAGCACAAGTTAACATCCTAGGTAAAATAAATAATGCTTGAGAAAAATGAGAGAGTGTGAGAAAGTGAGAGGGGGGGGAGACAGAGACAAAGAAACAGAGGAAAATCCAGAAAACAGGTGAGAGGGCTTTTCTGGTAGTCATATAGTCATTTCATACTTCCAAATACCATGCAAGTTGACAGATAGAGTATGCTAGAATATGTTTACTAAGTATCATAGACAATGTGTGAACTAACCTGAGGTACTGAAACCTTAGAAACATGCACACTAAAATGGGCTAAAACCCTCTTAAAATTTTCTTCCAAACATTGTGGGGAATGTTGAGGTAAGTTTTGTGGAATGCCCATAGGAAGTGGGGAGTGAAGTGTCAGTGACTCCTAGGACTACTCAAAAGTTCCTGATCCACTGCACACTTGCAGGGACTTGTAGCACACAAATGAAGTCTCAAAATGGAACCAAGGCTAGGGGGTGAGTGCTTCCCCCTTTGAAGTCTTCCAAGGTGACCTTGTCCCTCACCACCCCCACACATATCTCTCATATTTACTAATAGTCGCACCAACCTGATTGATTGTTATGGGTACTTGAGGCTAGCATGGGGTGATCTGATTGGCCTTTCAATCATTTAAAAGCTGTTACAGTGGATAATAAATTTAAATCTGTACCTTTGGGAAAAAAAAGAAAGAAAGAAAGAGGGGTATGGTATAGAATACAAATAGCTGCTGACTGCACGTTACAAAAATGACAGCATCTCTCTTGTTTTCCATGCTGGCAGGGATTGGTTTTTACTGGGTTCTTTGATCTTAAAGTTGGGAATCTTGTGTGGAACAATGATCTTTTTCCAACAGACAGATCAGATTAAGAAAAGTCAGTGCCCTCATTCATCTGAACTTGTCAGGTCATATTGAGAAGGGATAAAAACATACTTGGGCACTGACCTTTTGTCCATATACACAGTAGCCAGGCCAGACTTCTTAGTATAGGAAACAGGGTGAATGCTAAGTGAAGATCTGAAATTGCTTTCCTTGAGAGGCAGGCTGATGTTGGTTCCTGTCAGTTCTTGTTCAGGTTTCTGGTGTGCAGGCTGCGTGCCACTTGTATATGCTGATTCTGCTTGTAGATAATCAAATGTTTCCATTCACAAGCCTCTGTCATTACCCTTGATGTTTCCTTTTCCATTTCTCTTGGTCAGAGCAGGTTGCTGAGCCTGTTCAGAGAGAAGTAGAGGTACAGACTTCCACAGTTTATTTTTCTGTTTTAAGTTGTGCTGGAGGTTTAAACAAAGGTCTCATTCCAGGCTAAGCATTTACTCTGCCACTGAGCTACATATATCTCTAGCCTTAGACATCCTTTTGATAGAGTCACCCAAAATGCCATAATTTGAAAAGCTCCACAGATGGCAGTAATTTGTAGGTTATCTTTTAAGCTCGTCAGTGGAATGTAGGGTGAATGTAGAAAGATCAGTGACTGGAAGGTTAATAAAGATTTGAGGGTAAAAGGAAATGTAGTAGAGGACACAGACAGTTGAACTAGAGAGGCTGCCCATGATCAGACTCAATCGATATAATGGCTAATTAGCTTCAGGGAAATGGTGAGTCCACTTTGTTTTGGGTATGGCATCGGGTAGGTTGACCACACTCCAGTGGTTGGCTCCATGATGGTCAAAATATTTGCAGCACCTTTTAAAGGAAGAACAAAAAGAAGCATTTTGTTGCTGAGTAGGTCCAGACTTGGACCGGGGGCCGGCCCACAGCATGTTGTTGGCTGCTGTTGCTGCTGCAGTTCACACTGCTGCTCACCCTCCTTGGTGGAGGAGAGCTTGGGGCTGTGGTGCAGCCTGTGGCCTACAGACACAAGGATTATGTTGAGGACCCTGCCCCCAGACACCCTGCCCAATAACAAGATAATTCTGACTCTGGATAATTAAGGATATTAGAGAAGAGTCTCAGCGATAGTCCAGTATTTATGGCCCTTCAGAAACCAGAAACTTTGAACCAGACCAATGACTCATTGCAATAAGTGTTTGCATGTAAAGCTGTTTGGGCAAAAAAATATATATATATACCATGTGACAGCATAGCAGTTTGCAGTGCCACTCTGATAAATGCAATGGAGAGGTGGGAACGATGGCAGGACGGAGCAGTGGAGAGAGATGGAACTACAGATTTGGCTCAGAGGCAACCTGTGTGGGAGTGTGGCTGCATATCCCTTCTGAGTAAGGACAGCAGGGTGGTGGACAGCAGCCTGGAACCAGTGCAGGCTGTGCTCTCGAACACACTGCCCAGCTGCACGATTGCCCTGCCTGTGAGCAATGGACAACGGTTCATTTTCTGGATTGGGCCACTTGCACTTTATGGTAGGGCCGTGCTGGTGTCAGTGTTCCATGTTGCTGCTCGGGCCTGTGTCTGTGGTGTGTGTTGCTGTAGAAGGCTATGCTGACATCTGTGGTTCGTGCTTCTATAGAGGTTTATGTTGGTGTCTGTGGTCCATGCTTTGATGTTCATGGTCCACACTGCTACAGAAGGCCATGTTGAGGTTCATAGCCTGTGTTGCCACCGCAAACCATGTGGAAGTTCATGATCTGTGCTGCCACTGGGAGTAATGGTTAGGGAAACTTCTTTTGCAATAGTATCAATTATTGCAAACTCAACAATTGAGAGTGAAAGACACTGAGGGCTTCTGTGACTCCCCCATCACACACACACACACACACACACACACACACACACACACACCAAAAAATAAACAAAAAAGTCTAGACAGGAAGCCATTCAAGAGAGTTCTTTTTTTTTTTAATAATTTATTTAATTTTTTTTATTTCATGTGCATTTAATGTGAAGGTATCAGATCCCTTGAAATTGGCATTGCAGACAGTTGTGAACTGCCATGTGGGTGCAGGGAATTGAACCTGGGTCATTTGGAAGAGCAGACAGTGCTCTTAACCACTGAGCCATCTCTCCAGCCCCTCAAGAGAGTTCTTAAAAGTTGTCATAAAGATGCTGAAGTGTAGCTCTTCTTCATGGTTGATGGCCTTTGTGGGTGGGGGTACATGGACAACAACTCTTTAATCTTTAAGGGGCTGGCCACTGGGTTTGACCGTGCTCCATTAGTTTATGGCCAACACAAATGGGACTTGGTGTTTTTTGTTTTTTGTTTTTTTTTTTCCTGTTTTGGAGGAGGGCACAAAGAAGGAATGGGAGGCCCATGTGATCAGGGTACATTGTATGAAATCCACCCCCAAATAACCAATAAAATTATGTTGAAAAAAAAAAAAAAGCGAACAGCAGCCATGCTGTGGTGGTAAATGCCTTTAATTTCAGCACTCTAGAGGCAGAGGCAAGGGTATCTTTGTGAGTTCGAGGCCAGCCTGGCCTACAGAGTGAATACTAGGACAGCTAAGGGTACACAGAAAAACCTTGTCTTGAAAAAAGAAGTGGAGGAGGAGCAATGTCATTGAGGGGGATTCTGGAAAGTGTTTGCTGAGAGTCAACACACAGAGCTGTGTTCCAGACATGATATGGCCAGAGTTGTAGCTTGTGCTGGCAGTTAAACTTGGTGGTCACCCAGGGGATGCTTGTTTTGAAGGTGTCATGGAGAGTGGCTGAGGCTTGGTACTGTGTGGCAGGACTGGAGTCCTGGAAGATAGCCTAGGAGAGGCTACTGGTGGAAGTGCAGCCCAGCTGACAGGCCCCAGCAGTTTTGGAGATGCCAGTACAGTGCTGACCACCAAGAACAGCATCAGCAGTGGAGTGGGGCCAGCCAGAGCCTAGAAGACAGCCTGTGCTCTAGAGGGAAAGCTGGAGAAATGACCCAAGCCCCTCGGGGGAGCCCAATGGCTTGTGAATGAATCCCAGATAATTGGGCCTTGAGTGGCATACACTTCTGGAGTTTGGTTTTGCTTGATTCAGATTGTGACTGTCCTGATGCTTCCCTCTTATAAAAAGTAGTTTTAACTTAATTTTGACTTTTTTTTTTTTTTTTTTTTTTTTACAGGAATCCACAGCTGAAAGACTTTAAACTTTTAAAACTTTTTGTATGTTTAAACAGAGTGGACTTTTAATATATTTAAATTTAAAGTTATTTATGTTTTATCTACGTAGAGATATTAATGTTAGTGTGCCACCATGGGGATAAATAAGAAAGGAAAGGTTCTAATTGAAAAGTGATGTTTGTATATCAAGTTGACAAGTAGTCAGTTGTATTGGCTAGTTTTATGTCAACTTGACATACCTACAATCACTAGAGAGAAAGGATCCTCTAATGAGAAATACCTCCATAAGAGCAGGCTGTGGGAAAGCCTGTAGAACATTCTTTTTGTGTCTGTTTGTTTGTTCGTTTTGTTTTGCTTTTCCAGACAGGGTTTCTCTGTGTAGCCTTGGCTATCCTGGACTTTCTTTGTAGACAAGGCTGGCCTCGAACTCACAGAGATCCAGCTGCCTCTGCTTCCGTGAACATTAGGATTAGAGGTGCAGTACTAGAACATTCTTAATTAGTGATTGATGGGGGGAGGCCCATTGCATTGTGGGTGGTGCCTTCCTTAGGCTGGTGGTCCTGGGTTCTGTAAGAAAGCAAACTGAGCAAGACATGAGGAGCAACCTAGTAAGCAGCACCCCTCCATGGCCTCTGCATCAGCTCCTGCTTCTAGGTTTCTGACCTGCTTGAGTTCCTGTACTGACTTTCTTTGATGATGAACTGTGATGTGAAAGCATAACCTGAATAAACTCTTTCCTCTCTCTTCAAAACCATAAAGATAAAGAACACAAATTTGGAAAGGGTACCGGAGTTTGGGGTGTATCTGGAAAGAATTAAGGAGTTAAACATTGTAAGCAAGTATAAAATTCTAAAAACATTAATAGATATATTTAAAATGCAAAATACATCTTTACATTTTAGGAGAGATGCTTGTTAATTTAAATAATTTCTAATATCTAAATGTACAGTGGTAGTAAGCAATAAGGTATAGGTTTTTCTTTTTTCAAAGTGTTAAAAATAGCAAAATGGCCTAGGCTGGCCTCAAACTCACAAGCTACTGTCTTAGCTTCTCAGGTGCTAGGATTACAGGTATGCAAAACTGCGGTGTGTCTGTTTTTATATTCAGTCAGCATTGCAGCCACATGTCTGCATCCAAATGGGCTTCACAAAGTAGAATCCTAGAATGAGAGAAAACACCACTGAAGCTGCATGTGGGAGCTGGCTAGGATAGTGTCACCCCCACCCTCCAGGCTTCTTGCTGAGGGCCCTTTGAAGAATGGGTCTTAAAGCCAACATTTTTAAACAGGACATGCTGCCTCAGAAGTTCAGTGATCTCTGGCACTGAACAGAACAGTTGTTTGTTATTGAGCATCTTGACCAGTCAGTTATCTCCAACCCTCAGTGGTGTGACAGGCTTAAGGCAATACACTATAAGAAGTGTCGAGTTGTTCATATTACTATATCTAGGCAAATTTATAACTGAGTTGCTATGATAGTGTCTTTCTGTAAACCTAGGCTAATAAAAGTAACTACACAATTAGGACTTTTTATATATCACTTGCATAATGACCATGCAGCTCTGGGGCTATAACTTCACTGGTCCTTTTTTAAATGCTGTTTCCAAAGCTGGTATCAACTTCATAGAAACGGCCAGCTACTCCACTCCGGGACATGGCAAATGAGAGATACAAACCAAAGGCCTCAGGACTCTTTGCTAGTCAATATTCTATAAAGGAAACAGATTTTTTATTCTTGAACAAATTCTTACCCGAATACTCAAATTATTATGCTTCTCTCATTTTTCAAGACAGTGCTTCTCTGTGTAGCCCCGGTTGTCCTGGAACTTGCTTTGTAGACCAGACTGGCCTAGAACCCCAGAGATCTGCTTACCTGTACCTCCCCAGTGCTGGGGTTGAGGGTGTATGCCATTATTCCTGGCTTGGACTTTGGACTTCGGACTTGTGCAGTTGGACTAAGTACATTTTGCATTGTGATAATGGTCTGGGGGCCTCCAGAGAGTGGACTAGTGGTGTTTTGAGTAAGAAGTGTCCTGGTAGTTTCTTTTCAGTGACGTCTCTCAGCTCTGTGTTCAGCTGCCTTCTGCCATTATAGACGCTCTTGCTGCAACTGTAAGCCTGAATAAGCTCTTTCATAAGTTGTTTTTGGTCATGGTTTTTTACCACAGTGATGAAAAATAACTAATACATAGCTGTATCCCTGTTCTCTAGAGTGTGGTTTTATCTTAAGTGATAAAGGTGGTCCAAAGTTTATATATTTTAACATCTTATGTCTCTTTACTACTGTTTTAACAGCTTTCTTTCCTTTTCAGCTACAAGGCTTTGGCCAACCAAGTGTTTACCATGCTGCTATTGTCATCTTCTTAGAATTCTTTGCTTGGGGCCTGTTGACAACTCCAATGTTAACTGTAAGTATTACTGGACTGTGTCTTTTATCTTTATACATGCTGTATATGAAATACAAAGCATTGTGGAAATTGTGTCTTTATTTGAATGTTAATGGCCTTTGACTTGAGGACCTAACAAATAGAAAATTGTTAAGTACTTTGTAATGATAAATTTAAGAATGAACATATCCCTGGTTTTGATAACTTCTCTATAGCCATTTTTTTAAACTAAGTATTGAATTTCTTTTTTTTTTTAAATTATATCTTTTTAAACATTTTATGTAGATGGCCTTTTTTGACTGTATATGCCTCTTGTATGCCTACTTCTGAAGACATGCCTAGTGCAAGAGACATCGTATCCTCTGAAACTGGTGTTGCAGATGGCTGTGAGTTACACTGTGGGTACTCCATTGAACCTGGGTTCTCTGCAAGTGCAGCTAGTGTTCTTAACTGCTGAGCTACCTCTCCAGCCTTCTTTATTCTTCAGGGGAACTAAGATGTCTGATGTATTGTAGGCATAGATTTTTCACCAAACTCCTGTATTTAGGTTCTTAAGCAACTTTACCTCGCTTTCAACCCCCACAACTTTAGGTAGGAGATTAGTGGGGAAAAAGGCTGTACCTCTTTTCTATTTCTTGCTCATTAGAGTCGGGGGATCTTTAGGGGATTACCAGACTCAGTTGTCAGGATACCAGCAGTCCAGTCCAAGGCCAACACTAAGAAGCAACACGAAGTCAGGGATAGCTGCAAGACTTAGTTAGATTGCCCGGAGACACTCTCTGGAATGTTTCTCTCTGCAAAGTCAAATGTTGAAGCATGAAGATGAGCGCAACGGTGTTGGTTTCTCACTTTGCATGGGCTTCTACATACCTCCTCTCCTCAGAGGCCACTCATAGATGCTCTCAGCTGGCCAAAGTCAGGCCCCTGCATGTGAGAGTTCACAGCAAAACATCATGGAGCCTCTCAAAAGCCAGCCTCCAGCAAAACATCATGTGCCCAGCTTGTGGGAAAACATCACAGGACAAAACTGAGTCTTCAAGGAAACCAGAAATTTCCACTTCGGTGTATGCATATACTTAGAGAAATAAGTACCAAAGAAAAGATAGGGAGGGGAGGGGTTGGTACAGATTTCAACAATTATTTAACACTTAAGGTAAGTTTTAAATGTCTTTGAAATTAAATTTCAGTTGTCTTTAGTTATTTTTAAAAATTACTAATAGATCAGGTGTAGCAGTACACCTTTAATCCCAGCATTAGGGAGGCAGAGACAGGTGGACTCTGAGTTTGAGGCTAACCTGGATTACAGAGTGACTTCCAGGACAGCTAGGGCTATGCAAAGAAACCTTGTCTTAAAAAAAAAAATCACTAATAGGTGTTTCGTCTTAGTCATTATTTTGTCATAACAGAAAGCTCCTTAGCATACATTCAATTTTTGTCTTATAGTTAAGTCTAGAAAATACAGAGGTTTACAGGGTGGACAATAGCCAGTTAAAAGACTTTGGCATGATTTTTTTAAAGAATATTTCATTATTACTATTTTGTTTGTGTGTATGTGCATGCATGTATGTATTTGTGTAAGCCAGAGAGCAGTGAAGAATGAGAAATGAAGAATACCGAAATTCCAAATATACAAATTCCAAATTCTAAAATCCTCCAAGTAGTTAATATCCTTGGGACACTCTGACCTTTTTCACTGGGGCCCTATTTTTATTTTGTTATTTTTTAGTTTTTCCATTTACCTGTTTAAAGTTAGCATATGAAGTACTGGCTTCCTCCTCATGGCTTGCTCAGCCTGCTTTCTTATAGAACCCAGGACTACTAGCTGAGGGATGGCAGCACCCATAATGGGTTTGGCCCTCTGTATAAATCAGTAATTAAGAAAATGCCCTACAGGCCTGCCTACATTCTGATCTTAATGTAAGCATTTTCTGAATTGAGGTTCCTTCCTCTCTGATGATTCTAGCTTATGTCAAGTTGAGATAAAGCTAGTCAGTACAAAGGTAATGCTTTTCATCATGAAATTTACACACACACACACACACACACACACACAAACTCATCTGTTGCTATTAATCCTCTTCCTTACATACCTTATGCCGGTCTGCTTTCTTTCTCCACTAGCCATTTGGCAGCCCATGTGTTCTGTTATCCTTTTTTCTCCAGTCCTCAGATCTCCTTTAAGACTGTTTTTTCCTCTTGGTTCCCTTTTGTTTTCATGGCCTATACCCCCCCCCCCATACACATATGATTTAATTTTGGGAGATGACATGTTTTTAGGAATTTATCCATTTTTTATTAATTTCTACCCTAATTTTGTTGTTTCTTGCTATCTGTTGCCTTGTTTTTTTAGAACATGGAGGTACTTTATTAGGTTGTGACCTAAATTTTTAATGTGTGATCTTACATCTGTGAAACATTTGATTCTAAAAAGTTTTTCCTTTGTTTTTTTTTTTTGTTTTGTTTTGTTTTGTTTTGTTTTTTCCCAATGATGTTTGTTTAGTCTCCAAATACTTTCTGACATTATTTTATTGTACTGTGGGCTGACAAGATTAGAGGAGACTATTTTCCTTTTTCTCTTTCTGTCTTTTTTTCCTTTTTTTTTTTTGTCAAGTCATGTTTTTGGGCCATAATATGACAAATTTTGGAAATGGTTTTAGGGAACTGCTGAGAATATTTATTTCCTACCCATTGTGTGGAATATTCTATGGACATCTGTTTTTTATGTTAAATCCCAAGTGATGGGTGGTGTAATTTAATTCAAGCCTTCCAAATTAAAACTTGAGAAAATAACATGTAAATATGAGAATGGTGTTTAAAAGACCTCCTAAAAGATGATAATGGGATGTGATCCTCCCATTGTTAGTTCTATTAGGACCTGTCTTAATTTTTCATTACCTTTTATGCCCTTTTATATTTACTGTATTATATTGGGAGCTCCAACAGTTGATGCAAAAATATTTATGATTTTTATACCTTTTCATGGCATTCCTTTTATTGATACATAATGTGCTTTATATCTTTGAATGAATTTTGGTTTGAATCTTTTTCATATCTAGGAATAACTATGCCTACTTGTTTTAAGCTTCCGTTTGCTTGATATATTAACATCTAACCATTGGCTCTTAGTTTATGGCTGTCTTTGCTAGTGAAGAATTTTCTTGGAGACAACAGATATAGTTGTTTTTCAATCCAATTAATTAGTCTGCCTCTTTACTTGCCGAGTTGAGGATATTTGCATTTAAAATGTGTCTTGTTACTTTTCTATTACTTTGACAAGACACCATGACCAAGGTAATTTATGGAGTTTATTAGGACTTACACTCTCAGAGTGTTAGAGTCCATGACCATTACAGTAGGGAGCATGGCAGCAGGAAGGCAGGCATAACACTGGAGCAGTAGGTGAGAGCTTATGTCCTGATCCACAAGCAGAAAGAAGAGAGGAAGTGACAGACAGAAACAGAGAGAGAACTGGGAATGGCATGGCTTTTGAAACCTCAGAACCTACCCACAGTCTCCTCCAACAAGGCCACACCTCCTAACCCTTCCCAAACAGTTCCACAAGTATGGATGAAGAAGTCCAATGTATGTGTGAACCTGTGGGACCCATTCTCATTCTTACTACCACAAGGTGTTATTCAGATGGTTTCCTGTTTTCCATTGGTAGGTTGTATTCCAGCTGGCTGGATTACTGATAGTTTTTGTTTTTTGTTTTCCTTCCTCCTAGTTAGTGGTGTGATTTTTTTTTTTTTTTTTTTTTTTTTTTTGCTTTACTGTGCTAGACAAGATGGATTCCTTTTTTCATCTGTCTCTAAGGGATTCTTTTTTGTGTGCTTTTGTGGATGGGACTATTTTCTTCCTCTGTGTATAATATTCCTTTAAATGTTTTTTCTGCAGTGTTTTCTTGGTTGTCCTGAAATATATTAATTTTGTGCCTACCTTTAAAATTCTTATTTCACCGTCATTTTTAAGAGATGACCTTGCTGGGTATAAAAATCTTCATGATAGTTACATGGAAGGCTTGAAATACTTTATTTTATACTTTCCTGAGTTTGTAAGGAAGAAGAAAACCTAAATCTTTCATCAGCAATTGTTAATTTTTAATATTATTTATTTCTTTTATACTTTGAATATCTTGACTATGATATATCGTATCCATTTAGGCTTTCATTTCTTTCTCTAGGTTTGGGATATGTTCTGATATATTTTCATGAAATAAATTGTCTTTACTTAACTACCTAGCTCAATTGCCTCTTCTGCGCAATTGATTTAGCTTTGGTCTCTTGAATATGTCACAGACTTGGAAGTTTTGATCATATTTGTTTCTGCTTGCTTGGTTGATCATTTGCTTGCTTATTTATTTGTTTGTTTGTTTGTTTAGCCTCTCTGTCCTTGAAATTTGTTGTCTGCTAATGATGCTTTCCACTCTCTTGTTTTGTTTTGTTTTGTCTTTTGTTTTACTTAAGTAATTGATTTTTTTTTTTTTTTTCCATTTCTAGAATTTGTGTTTGGTTCCCTTT
>NW_026594946.1:0-4515 GCF_907164565.1 Psammomys obesus | reverse complement strand
TGTGTGTGTGTGTGTGTGTGTGTGTGTGTGTGTGTGTGTGTGTGTGTATGTTTAATATTTTTATAGTGGCTGATAATTACAAAATTCATATATATTTGCTTCAGGTGAATTATAGTTGCTGTTTTTTGTGCTTTAGGAAGTTTTTTAAGACTTGGTACCCAGGCTGATGTGGAAAGATCCCTAGTTTAAGGCTAGTCTTGGATACACTATGAGTTCAAGGCAAGCCTGGGGTTCATAATGAGACCCTGCCTCTAAAGAACAACCAAAGAATTGTAATTTCTTGAGCAATAAGCTTTAATTGCTGTGTTGTCATATGAGAACCTTAAATGACATAACAGACTTAATGGCTAATTATCCCACCTGAAATACTACAAATGATTAATTTTGCCACTTATAGTTAATATTTAATCCAGTAATACTATATAGTCAAATATTGTCATTTTTGGATTCCATAATTACAGTTTGCCTATTCATTAAATTTATTTGTAACCCTAAATTCAGCAGTGCTTTTGTGTTCATCTTCAGATGTGACCAGAGCAGGGGCAATTTTGAGCTTATTGTGTTTTCATAGGAAGTTGAAGGAGGCCGTACTCTGTACTCTTTTTTTTTCATGGACCCAGAGTTTTGTTGTCAGACTGGCATTAATTTTAAAACCTTTTAAAATTGCAAATTGGACTTTGCAGATTTAATATTGAAAAAGCACTTACTCAGTAAATCAAATTATAAGCTGTCCTGCTTAATCAGAAACTCTGAGTTTGTAGCCTACTGTGATCAAGGGCTAGCTAGTGTCATAAAAACTAACCAGGAAAAAGTCTGATTTCCGGGAAATCCAAGATTTCTAAAAAGGTTAAGATTTTATAAAATTATCTCTTAGCAATACATAGAGCATATTTTCAATATTTGTTACTGTCACCTAGAATTTGATTTAAAAAATACTTAAAATACAATTTAAATTGTTGATCCAGGAGATTATAATTTTTCTATAAAATTACATTTTTAAGTGTAAATGGTAACACTTTAGCTTTCCCGTACACTTTGTTTTAAAACAGCATGTGTGGGGCTAGGATAGATCTGTGATAGAATACTTGCTTCATGTACTCAAGGCTCTGAGTTTGATTTCTAGCTTGAAAATAAAGCATTGTATGAAATCTGAGATCAGTTTTTTTTTTTTCCTTTTTGTACTTAAGAATTTTTGTTACAGCTTTGGTATTAGTTATTTTCTTTGCTCCCCCCTCCTTTCTTCTTTCTCTCTCTCCTCCCTCCTCCCTCCTCCCCTTTTTGTTGTTGTTTTGTTTTGTTTTCAAGACAGGATTTCTCTGTATTGGAGAAACCTGGCTGTCCTAGACTCACTTTGTATTCCAGCATGGCCTTGAACCCACAGAGATCCTCCCGCCCAGCAGGTCATTTCCATCTTACATTTCTTCATGTCATTTTCTTTGCCAGTTGTATTAGCCGACTAGGTATTTAGGTCTTGATACTCAACTTGAAACAGCATAAGCTATTTTTAAGAGGCTAGAGAGACGGCTGGGCGGTTGGTTAGCAGTACACTCTGCTCTCCAGGTTCAGTTCTTTGCACTCATATCAGTTGGCTCACAACTGCCTGTAACTCCAGCTCAGATCTGATGTCCCTGCCTTCCACAGACCAATGTCCACGTGTGGTGAACACAAGCTCACAAGATCATATACATACACAGAAATAAAGAGAAATCTAAAAAACTCCACAGGTTTTCTAAAATGCATGAAGCTGAGTGGTGCTGGTCTGAGGTCCTTGTCTGTAATCTTTGCAGTCTTTTAGCTTTTACTGTGACAGCCACAGAAGGACGACTGAATGAATTTCCTTAAGTTCTGAGAATACACTAAATTTTCTTGAAGTATATGATGGCTCAGGAGTCTTAAGGTTTGATTTCTTCACTGAGGAATTTTTTTTTTCTTTTAATCTGATAGGAGCTCAAAAGTTTCATCTTTCTTCCATTGAGTTCCTCCCTTTGTCTCTACTCCTTCAGTTTACCTGGGCCTGCTATCCCAGGCCTTTCAAATGTTGTCTGTGGAATGCTGAACTTGTTCTCTTTTCTTCTCAGGTGATTTTAGAAATATCTGCTGATTTGATTTCTTATTAAAATTCTAATTTACCTCTAATATTTGAAAGCTGCTATTTATAAGACCCTATTACAGGCATCAAGGGTACAGAGTTGAAAAGGAACTGCATACACCATGTGACATTAATCTGTCTTTAATTTAGCAGAGAAGATAGCAAAAGTAACAAATTGTGGTAGAGTATTGAAATTACACTAAAAGAAATAAATGCCAGGTGGGACAAGTTTGTTATGCCCCTTCCTCTTCATACTGTAAAGAGCTCTCTGCTCCAGTATCTAAGAGACTAGGTAGAAGAATTGCTATTTGTTCCTGATTTAAAACAAAAACAAAAGCAAATAAACAAAACAGCCTAGCAATATACTGGCTTTAGATATGGGAAGAGCATCAGAAGTGTTTATGCATAAGCCTATTGACACAGAAGAACATGGTGTGTTCAGAAAACAGAAGTATTACATGGAGTGATGGCATAGGATGGGAGTAAGGGTCAGATTTGGGAAAATCTTACTTGTTTGATAGGGACTTTTTAAAATAAGTTATAAAGATTAAATACAGAAATAATATGATGACTACCCATATATTTATGACCCAGCTCATTTAAACTTCTTCCTACCCCATCACATCTGTCCACTGCCCACCAACTTCTTATTGTGGTAATGACTTAAAAGTGGCCAGTACTGACTGACAAATTATGAGCAAGTAGTAGATGTTTCTTTGTTTTGCCTCTCTTTAACCTCAGGTCTGTTAAGTTGGATTATTTTCCTTTTTTGTAACTAGATCTAGAAAGGAAGACTTGTAAGTAATGGATCGCTTTTTATATCTAACACGGGCTTCTGTTTGTTCTGTAGGGTCTGCTCTCCTTTCTGAGTGCTCCACTCATAGGCGCTCTCTCTGATGTGTGGGGCAGAAAACCCTTTCTCCTTGGCACAGTCTTCTTTACCTGCTTCCCTATCCCACTGATGAGGATCAGCCCATGGTGAGTTGCTGAACTCTTCACTATCATACTGGTATGTTTTGAGTCCTATGTAAGTAAAAGCAGATTGGCCACCAATCCTAATCCAAATATCCAAAATATGAAATGACCTAAAAATTCCAAACATTTTGAGCACTGACATAACACAAATCCGATTGGTTCAAATGTGTACAGATTTTACCTCATAGTGAACAAGTATACAAAAATAAAAAAGTATTTCAAATATTATATAAAATGAATTTTATACTGTGTATAAGGAGTATATAGAATATGGATGGTTTCCATTTTACACTTGAGTTCTATGCTTAAGATTCTAGCTCATCATATATAAGTAAAATTCCAAAAGAAAAAAAAATCTAAAATACTTCAACTCCAATCGTTTATGAACTCAGCTTTTACTTTTATCTGCAGAGCATTCTTTAATCATTTCAGATTAAACTACCTAGTCAGAGATGTTCCAGGTGTGTTTAAGAGCAGCTGTCAGTGCTGAGATGTCAGTTATAGGTCAGTGCTGAAAGTGCACTAACAGCTCCTGCCCCCACTACTGTGACTGTTGACTTTGTAGTATTTTTGTTCTCACATTGCATTGCAACACCAAATGAACATTGTTTATATAAGAACAGGCCAATATTCCACAACGGCCCTTGTATGATGAGTCTAGGTGATTTGATTATCACAGAGGGGTTAGGGTTTGCTCAAGCTTTTTGTTGCTTTTATTTTTAATTTTTTTTAGGATAGTATCTTAGCCGGGGCCGGGATTCCCTGTGCTGAGATGCTCTTCCTCCATGAAAACACTTTCATATTATTATCAAGAATTCTTGTTAATATTTGTAAATTTATTGGCTAACATAATTTATTTTCTACCACATAATTATTTTTTTGTAGAATGCTAGTGAATCATGCCTCTCTAGTGAGTTAAAAATTACCCCATTCCTTCTAGTTTTATGTTGTTTACTGCTTTTTAAAATTTTTATTAGCTAATATATTAATGTCTAATTAAAGTGAAGACTATGGACCCTTTTTCCATTTTGCAAAGACTGCTGTAATTTTTTCTTCATTAGGCCTCAAGCTAGCTTTTCCTTCCCTTGTCTTACCTCCCCTCCTTTTTAAACTTAATGTGTATGAGCGTTTTGCCTTTATGTATGTCTGTGTACCATGTGTATACTTGGTGCCTGCAGAGGCCAGAAGAGGGCATTGGATCCCCTGAGACTGGAATTACAGACTGTTGTGAGCTGCCGTCTGGGTCCTGAGATTGAGCCAATGTCCTGGAAAAGCAGTCATATGTTTACTCCCTTATATTTTATTTAAGGATTTTTTCTTTTAAAATAAAGATTTATTGATTAGATATCAGAATTTATTTATATCAAGAATTACATGTCAGATTTTATTAGATAAATGTTTTTGGGGGGGGGCTTTTTTTTTTTGAGGCTATTTATTTTATTTATTTTTGT
>NW_026594945.1:0-9619 GCF_907164565.1 Psammomys obesus | reverse complement strand
TTGTGTTTGGTTCCCTTTTAGAGGCTGAACTTCCTTGATGAATTTTTCCTTCTGTTTGATAACAGTTTGTCCACATTGGTAATAGTGATAAGTCATCTTGCTTATTTGAGTCCTCTGTATGGTCACTGATCATTTTAAAAGTAGGAATCTGATATCTGTTTCTGGCATTTTAGCAATCTCCCTATTTTTTGTTTCTGGTATTGAGGAATTATGAACCTGTAGAGGCTTGTTTCTTGTAATTTGCACATCTGTTGGGATGGAGGTGTGCTTCAGTTTTTTTATTTCTCTCTCCTGTTTCTCCATTCTTTTTGTTGTTTTGTTTTTAACATGAATCCTGGTGACCTCTCTTCATTTGGATATTTATTTCCTACTGCTTTTTCAGGGAGAAGCTGACTGTAATACTTATACAACGATTTGACAACAGTCCTTGTAGTAACTTGTAGGAGTTTGCACTTCATTTGTGTCCCTTTGAAGGTTGAGAGGCTGCTGTACTTGATGAAATCATAGTTTATAGATTTCTTTCCTTTTTTTTTTTTGTACTTTTTTCTTTAGTACTTTTTTATTGCAACTAGGAAAGAAAGAATAAAGTAAGACCTAGTGGACAAATTTATAGAGCTAGAGTTTGAGAAGTAATACATAATATTGTAGAGGAAGGACAGAGATAAAGCTTTTCCTAGCAAGATGAAAGTCAAAACAATGATGAACAAAGTGTAAAAGTGTAAATACCCTGAGATAAGGGGGAAATTAATTAAATAAAAATGAGCAATAAAATAGTATTATAACCTTTATCAGTATTTCTTCCTATTTGGGGAAGATACTGTTTTGTTTCTGGGGATAGAAACCACACTCAAGTTTTATGGGACACTCTCATAATGCTGTGTAGGTTCTCCGCACAAATGAGGAGCTTAGGGAGAGGTGGACATAGATGAACTCTTAGCTGCAGATTCCTGGGCCACAGTTGTGCTACTCTCTCCAGCTGGCAGTGTCCCACTGCCTCCTCTTATATCTTATCTAGCTTTTCTCTTTTAATTTTTGGCGTATCTTGCCTGTAATGTCCAAAGCAGATAATTTTGGGGGTGTTGGAGTATTCCTAGTAGACTCTGAAACAGTTAGCTGAAAAGCTACTCCATGGCCTCTTGAGTTTCTGAGCAGTTGTGCTGCTTGTATAAATTTGCTTAAAATGTGAATTTTTAAGTGTGAGGGGTACCCAGTTGCGAGTATAATTTTATTGTAATGTTATTTAAGAAATGTAGCTAAGTGAGTAGATGTACTAATTTTCCTCTGTAAATTCTTCACTGTTGGCAAACTTGCCTTTGTGTTCTCATTTCCTGATGTTCTCTAATCAAACAGATGTAATGAGCTTTTCTTGGCATTTGCTTCTCTTTTTAATAAATTTTAACATAGTTTTGTCTGCCATGTATTTTAAAAATGTATTTATTTAAATATATGTTATTCCTGTTCTGTTTTTTACTAAGAAGACTGATTCAATTCCTTTTTAAGAAAAACTCATGTATCTTCTTTATATGTCTGTAGATGTTATTCTTTCTATTCCTTGGCATCTTGACTGTATTACTAGCCACAGTGTGTATAGCTGTTCGTTTTTCTTTTCTCTTTCTTTCTTTCTCAATCTCCCATTTCTCTCCCCCTCCCTCCTTCCCTCTCTCTCTCTTTCTTTCTTTCTCTCTTTCTTTCCTTTTACCTTCATGTAGCAAGTGGACAGCACTCTTATTTCTAATGAGGCAAAACTAAAAAAAATCTAAAAAAACAGTGTTGGGATCATGATACGAAAACCTAGAATAGTATATGTATTAATATTTTGACCAGTTTGAGTAGTTCTTCATCTGAGAGTTATTAGGATTATTTTGGAGTAGTAAAAAGCAGTTTACCTTTTGATCCACAGTCTTTGAAATATGTTACTTATTGTAGGTATTGTTACTTATTGTAGGTAGTCATACCTTAGCTTATAGTTTTAGTTAATTTAGTTAAAACTTTACAAGGTAAGTAAAGTTTGTATCACTAATGTCTTGTAGCAGTTTTTTGAACTTGCCTTCATAGAGTGTGCCCTTAGAAGAAGGAGTTACAATGACCTTTCTCTCATCTACATGCACTTTGAGGGCCTACTCTTAATTTACTATGAATAATCTGACTAAACTAATACCCCTTGGTACATTTAAATCAACTGCTTAATTTAGAAAACTATGCTTAAAATTCTTAGAAACAAGAATTTCGTTTCTTTTAATTTGTAGAATTTATTTAAGATGATTTTGAAAGCTCAGCAGTCAATTAAGAAATAAGCATTCTCTACTCATTTATCTTTTTCTGTAGTGTCTGAAAAACCCAGACTTTTCTTTGAGCACTTTCTTGTGACATTCAATTCTCTTATCCTTTATTCTTAACTAACTCTCAAGACAATGTGTCCACTCATTCCTTCATTTGACTAACATGTGTGCTGCATGCTTTCTTGTCTCCTTAGTTTGTGCTTTTCTAGGAGTTATGGTGGCTGGGATGAGGTACAATTGTCTACTAGACCGTTTGGTCACATTACGTAGGCACTTTGTTGATTAATTTACTCTTCACATTACAAACAAACAAAAAGAACAAATAAAAAAGCAAGTAAATATTTTAACAAGAATCACATGTACACTGTCTATTTCTAGCATCACGAGATCCCATAGACTGACTTGTTGGTTTTGGTAGATGTACTTATTGGATTTTTTAGTCCTTCCTTCCTTCCTTCCTTCCTTCCTTCCTTCCTTCCTTCCTTCCTTCCTTCCTTCCTTCTTCTTCCCTTTTTTCTTTCCTTCCTTCCTTCCCTCCTCTTCCCTCTCCCTCTCCCTCCCCCTCCCTCCCTCCTTCCTTCCTTTCTTCTCTCTCTTTCTTTTTTCCTTCCTGTGTCTTTCTGTCTTTCTTATAAATTGCTTGTGTTCAGGAACCCTGCAAGCCGCACAGCCAGTAGGGAGATTATCCACATGAGGTGAGGATTGTCAATATCATCTTACCCATTTAAGTATAGTATACTAAACTTTGGGAAAAAGTTTTACTATACTTGAATGGGTCACAACAAAGCTTTTAGGACTAGCTATAAAGAAACTCCCTGGCTAAGTAGCCAAGCACCTGTGACTGTTACAATAAGAACGAGTTCTGTTGGCTGATAAATAAAGCCCAGGGCTAGGACCTAGACTTGAAGGATTTATAATGAGCATAACGATAGATTCTGTTGGTGGAGGGATTGTAAAGAACATGGACCTCTTTCATAGGATGGGTTCCAGTCACTGAGAGAGAAAGCTCAGGGTCAGGGTCTAAACAGTTCTCAGGATTTCCAGGAAATTCAGTTGGAGCTTGACTCCTAATAGAGTAGCAAAGGATCACCAGGTTGTTGAACCACTTCACTCCAGCATTTTAGGTGATCAATAATCCTTCATTTTCTTCTGTTGTAGAAAATAGGCCCACATGATTGATAGGCATGGTTTCCCCAATGCTCAGTCTAAGTTGTGCTTCCTACAGGCCTGTTCATGTAAATGATAATAAAGGCATTTAAATACTTGATAATTAATCAGTATTGTTTGTTAAATCTTTGTTTACTTTGAAAAGCTGACAATGCAATGAGCTTTTCTTGGCATTTACTTTTCTTACTAATAAATTTCGGCATGTTATTGTCTGTTACATTTAAAAAATATACTTATTTCAGTGTATGCCTATGTGTGTGTGCCTCAGTGAGAGGCAGAAGAGGGTATAGGATATGGGCGTTACAGGTAGTTTTGAGCCCTGTGATTCGAATGCTGAGAATTGAACACTGATTGTTCTTAAGAACAGTATGCATTTTTATCTGCTGAGTCATCTCTCTAGCTCCCTCTGTCACATATGTTTATATATGTAAACAAGTTAATACTTTAACAAACAACAGCTGATTTTCAACTTTGCTAATCTACAATAAAATTATAAAAAGTGACAAGGTAGTATAAAATAATTATTAGTCAATCACCTTATCTTCAAATACGGGATATACAATTTTGGGTACATTCTGATTTTGTTACAGATTTTTCAGCATTGTTGCTATCATTATACTGCCTCTGGCATCAATTACATCTGAAACAAAGACAGCCATTAATATGAATTTATTCCCCATAAGTCAGTCTGTAAAGCATAATCCCCGGGCCACAGTATGGTGTTTTGTATCCTTAGAATGACTTTTAAAATTTTGATTAGTTGGTATAAAGCAGCTAAATGTTAACATTTTTAAACAATATATTGTAGTTAAAAGGCTTTTTGTTGCTTTTGAGCAGTTCTGAGTAATTTGGACCATTGTCTGGTTTGAATTCTACCCCATTTAATTCTGTAAATGCCTTTGAGGACTATGCTTGTGATTATTATCTGTGGCCAACTACAAAGTTTAGCAGCATTGAGAATAATATATGTGTGACCAGTTTTAATAATGCATTTTCTTTTTTTTTTTTTTATTAATTTATTATGCATACAATGTTCTGTCTGCAAGAGGGCACCAGATATCATTATAGGTGGTTGTGAGCTACCATGTGATTGCTGGTAATTGAACTCAGGACCTCTGGAAGAGCAGTCATTGCCCTTAACCTCTGAGCCATCTCTCCAGCCCATAATGCATTTTCTTATAGCTGTTTCTCCTTTTTCTTTTCTTTAGGAGTTTTTGGGATCTAGAACATTAATTTATTGAAAGGCCTTTTTCAGTAGCATTTATTAATTCACTTTAGTTGTTACTTGTAAAAAATAAAGAAACAGTGCTCCATGGTAGTGGGGAAGAGATATTGGTTGATTGATTGCTACATATTCCTTTCTAAGAATAATTAAAGGAGCTGGAGAGAGTTACAGATATTTGTTGTTCTTCCGAAAGACCTGGGTTTGACAGCTTAGAACTGTCTGTAACTCCAGTTCTGGGTTATCAGATGCCCTTGTTGGCCTTCATGGGCACCAGACCCACACATGGTGCATAGATATACATACAGACAAACACCCATACATAGAAAATTAATTAAAAAATAATAGTTAAAGACTATATCGTCTTTGGTTTTCTTAGAGAAATATAAAATTGTCTTGATCTTACCTGAGTTTATTGACGTACCTTTTATCATTGTTTGCTAAGTTATCTTTTATAGTTACATTATTTACATCATTTTGATTTTTGAATTTGTCATAAAATATCTAAATACTGTCTCTTTTTAAAAAGTTGTCCTATGACTTTTTTCCCCTTGGTGGGGGGGGGGGTGTTTGTTATACTTATTTTTCCAGTTAGAGTTTACAGTTACCTTTTTATGGAAGGAGAAAGAAACAGTAAAGGGTGGAATTTGATGTGATGTGATGTGTGATGTGTGTGTGTGTGTGTGTGTGTGTGTGTGTGTGTGTGTGTGTTAGATACGGGGTCTAACTGTGTATCCTAGCCTTAACCTCTGAATCCTATGTTAGCCTCCTAACTGCTGGTATTAAAGGTGTGTATTACCATGTGTAGAACAAAAAGTTTTTAAAATTCAGATTGAAAAAAATTTTAGAGCCTGCATGGTAACTTGATTGCCCAGAATCAATATATTGTAACAAAAACACAGTAGGTTTACTATGCAGTTCAGTAAACACATGCTGTTCATGCTAGGGCATGATTGCATCAATGATTGTCTCTTATTCTAATGTGCTTAACTGTGCAAAGTGAATGCTATTCAACTATCATCATAGAAATGTTTCAGTAGCGGTCAAAGGTTGAAGTTTGAGGATGTAGGTGGGCTAGGATGTAGTAACTCACGGCCCCTTTGACAGCTGAGGCCATTCCTGGAGTTACTGCATGTTTTAGAGCATTGTTACCTTCTGCTTCCTATAAGCTGAGAGGAAGCCAGTAGGCAAAGGGGGTCTGACACAGTATAAAAGGGAGACTGGGGAGTGCGGTCAACTAAAAGATGGTGGAGCAGTAAGTGGCATTCACAATTAAAGGAATTTTCTGATAGCTTTTCTGTTTTCTTCAGTAGAAGAAAGTAGGGCTTAAATGCCAAGATTGGAAGTACAGTGTGAATATATTTTAATTTTATTTTTAAAAGACTTTTTATTTAGTTATTCACCTTACATCTCAACTATAGCCCCCTCCCTCTTCTTCTCCCAGTCTCTCCCCTCCACCCTTTCAACTCTCCCAGATTCCCCTCATCCCTCCCCTCCCTGCCCTTCAGATAAGGGGGAGACCCCTTACCCAAACCAACCCTAGCACATCTAATCATATCAGGACAGTGTACTTCTTGTTTCACAGTATCCTGGCAAGGCAGCCCCACCAGGGAAAAGTGATCGGAAAGTATGCAACAGACACCATGTCAGAGATAGCCCCTGTCCCCTTTCTAGGGGACCCACATGGAGGCTAAGCTGCCCATTAGGTATATATGTGTAGAGGTTAGGTCTAGTCCATGCCTGGTTCTTGGTTGGTGCTTCAGTCTCTGCACCCCCACCCCAGGTTAGTTGGTACTGTTGGCCTTCTTGTAGAACTCCTGTCCCCTCCAGGTCCTTCTATCTTTCCCCCCAACTCTTCTACAAGGATCCCTGTGCTCTGCCCAGTGTTTGGCTGTGAGTCTCAGTTTCTGCTTGATCCTTTGCTGGGTGGAGCTTGTCAGGACAGCTATGCTGCCAGCACAATAGAGTGTCATCAATAGTATTGGGTTTGATCTCATGGAGTGTTGGGCCAGGCATTGATAGCACATTCTCTAAAAGACTCTTAATGCAGTTTTAAGTTCATAAGAAAATTGAGAGGACATTAGAGAGATTTCTTATATTCCCTGCCATGACATTTATAAGCCTCTTTATCAAAAGTAGTTACCATAGTGGCAGTATACATGACTCTGACAGTTATCTTTTTACTGTTTTCTGTGGTGTTTCTTTTTCAGAATGTTGTGTTACAGAATACAGCTTTTTTCGGATTGGTCTCTTTTACTTGGGAATATGCATTTACAGTTCCTTTTTGTCTTTTAAATGAGTGATTACTCATTTTCTTCTAGCAATAGTTGTGTAGCAGAGTTTACTCATCTGTTCACCTAATGAAGGATATTTTGTTTCCTTCCAAGTTTGGGTAATTATCAAAGCTACTGTAAACATCTGTGGAAAGGTTTTTGTGTAGATAAACTTTCAAGTCCTTTGTACAAATGCCAAGGAGCATGATAGATGGATCATATGCTAAATGTGTATTTAGCTTTGTAATAAACTACTGAGGTAACTGCATTATTTTATATTCCCACCAGTGATGAATGAGAGCTTTTGTGGCCCAAATCCTTGTTTGTTTTTAGTGTCATCAATTTTTTTTTTCATCTTGGCTAATGGATCTAATAGCTTGGCTTACAAATCTAATAACTGTGTAGATATCTTTTTTTGGTACACATTTTTAAGTGACATTAAACTCCACTTTTTCAAATGTATAGTTAACTGTCAACTTTGTTGAGGGGTATGTACCTTTTTGATATTTGGGTAACATTTTAAGAGATTTAAAAAAAATACTGTATGTATCAGTATAGTATGTGCCCGTGAGTGCGGATTCCCACAGAGGTCAGAAAAGGGATCCACTGAAGCAGAGTTTCAGCCAGTTGTAAATTATCCCATATTGGTACTGAGAAGGAAACATCGGTCTTCTGAAAGAGCATCATATACTCTTAACTACCGAGCTATCTCTCAAGCCAATGGATCTACCCCCACCCCCACCCACTTAAATTGGGTTTTTGCTGTTTATTACTTATAATGCTTTGCTTTTTTTTTTTTTTTTTTGTATATAGGGTTATCTTTGATTAGGTGCTGATCATTATAGGTAGGGAAAAATGTTTCCTTAAAAGCTATTTTTGAGTTTTCTACTAGCTAGCTTAGAATTGTTATAATGCACATTTAAGGCTTAACATTTTTTCTGTACTACTCAGGGAACGAACATGGGTCTGTCCTTGAGTTTGTATCACTCTTTGGGAATAAATGCTTAGAGTTGCAACAAAAATATATTCTTCATTGGCTACTCTTTGCTGTAATTTATGACAGAAGCACCTATGAGGGCTGGGGTTTTTCTTGTCTGGTCCTTGCATAGTGTTTTATTATGTTACTGCCTTTTCATGTCTTCAAGGTGTTTATTTTGTTTTTGAGACAAGGCTTTACCTTGTAGCCCTGGCTGAAGTGGGTTTTGTTTTTTGTTTGTTTTGTTTTTTCAGATTTCATTAGTAATTGATAATTTTTAATAATTGATCTTATTTGTTTAGCCTTCTAGTAATAAAGACAGAAATCGTTACCTTTAATTTATATTTGACTACATCTTGTTGTTTGTTTGCTTTTATAGGTTTTACATGAAACATTTCCTCAACACACATTCCTCATGAATGGCCTCATTCAAGGTCTAAAGGTAAGAAGAATTGTGTGAATTCATAATGAAACAAAACCAGGAATCCCTAGTAAGTCAGAATAAAATACAACACAAATACTTGTAAGGCATAAATAATTAAACATTAAAAGGCCCAGTGAATACTCTGAAGACCTTAGGCCATTTTTATCTGTATATACATGACAGTCTGCAAGAGTTTAATTAGTATATAAACCTTTAATTGCTCTGCCAGGTAACAAAATAAAATGAATAAATGAATAACTGGACTGTGTTTTTGGACTGAGGAAGAAGGAAACATTCAGCTTGAGAGTCTTTTTGGCTAGTGCTTAGTTCAGAGCTTCCAGAGCTCTACCTGACTTGATTTAGCTGACCTTTCATTTCAGGGTTAATAAGACATACATCAGAAATGTCTATGAAATTAAAATATGTATTACAGTTTTACCTTAAAAGTATATGACAGTTCTATGTCGCCCTTCAAGCTTATATAATACTTCTCTGTGCATTATACTGTATGTTAATATGTTAACATAATTCAAATTAAAATTGTACTTTAGTAATTTGACAATGTTAATTATTAATATTAGTTTTTTAGATGATTTAATGATTCTGACGATCATAACAAAGTAATGTTACTCTAGAAGACAAATAGAAAGAATTTTCGTTTATTCGAGGATATGAATAAAACTGCATTTCAATAACTTCTGAACTTTAATATTGAACTGCAGTGAGTAGTTTATACTTAACACTGGGTTAACTGGTTGTTTTGTTTTGTTTTCAAGGTAGAGATTAAAAAAAAAAATCAGAACTATGCAGTAAAACATGGGTGTGTTAGCAAGGTCTTTGTTCCTTTGTGGGTTCTTCTTTTTCTTACCTCTATCCCCCTAGTTTCTCTCCCTAACACCAGATAGGAGAGAAACAAGGATAGAGGGGGCAGAGAGAGCTAGAGATCCCTAATTTAATTTCTTGTTTCTTCTTTGAGCATGACTACTAACAAACTGAAACCAACCCTCCTGAAAAACTACCAGCCACACCTATCTGGGCTCTCGCATTTATATACTCAGAAAAGTTCTTAGAATTCCAAACATCACACAATTACAGAAACTATCTGCAGTAGGCAAAACCATGCTTCTGCTAGAACACAAAACAGATCATGGTCAGCTGCTGCAGACAGTCCAAAGCAGCTTCTCATCCCTACACCTGGGATTAAAACAAAAGCACATTTTTATAATGTTTCTGTGTGTGTGTGTGTGTGTGTGTGTGTGTGTGTGTGTGTGTGTGTGT
>NW_026594944.1:0-1139 GCF_907164565.1 Psammomys obesus | reverse complement strand
TGTGTGTGTGTGTGTGTGTGTGTGTGTGTGTGTGTGTGTGTGTGTGTTTCCTTGGGGGTGGGAAGTCAAAATGTCAGAGATAGTCCCTGTTCCCCTTACTAGGGAACTTACTTGGATACTGAGCTGCCATGGGCTCCATCCGAGCAGGGGTCTAGGTTATATCCATGCATGGTCCTTTGTTAGAGAATCAGTCTCAGAAAAGTTCCCTGTGCCCAGATATATTTGGTCCTTGCGGAGCTCCTGTCCTCTCCAGATTTTACTAACTCCCCCTTCTTTCATATGATTCCCTGCACTCTGCCCAAGGTTTGGTTATGAGTCTCAGCATCTGCTTTGATACACTGCTAGGTAGAGTCTTGCAGAGGCCCTCTGTGGTAGCCTCCTTTCCTATTACTTGTTTTCTCCTACTTCTAATGTCCATCCCATTTGTCTTTCTAAATAAGTTTTTTTTGTTTGTTTGTTTGTTTGTTTGTTTTTAATTAAAGAAAACTAAATTCCAGAATTCTCACTACAAGTTGTGGCATATACTTATAACCCTAATAGTATTTGGAAGGTAAAATAAGAGGCTCAGGAGTTTGGCCTACAAAGCAAGTATCAGGAGTTGGGCCTACAAAGGAAGCGTTAGGCCAGCATGGACTACAGATTGAAATCTTGCTTTATCCCATATCCAACTCCCTATCAAAACAAAAAGCTCTTCTTTCAATAAATAAATAAATAAATAAATAAATAAATAAATAAATAAATAAATAAATAAATAAATAAATGGATAAATAATAAAGAAATAAAATATATATGTATATATAATATATATGTGTGTTTAAAATTATGTATCTCATGATATAGCATTTGAAAAACAATAATTTTGGGAACAAACTGTTCACACATTATAGATTCTTTTTGTTATTAAACTGAAAAATTGTTATAAAATGTTACATATAAAATGAAGTTTCAGAAATTCAGATTGTACTTTATTTGTTATTGCTTGGAATTGTTACTACAAAGTCAGTTGTAAACTTCATGCTAATATTTGAAGGTAAACTAAAATGTTTTAAAGTTTTAAAAAGTGTATGAGATAATGTTCCAACTGCATATATATGTGTGTGTGTGTGTGTGTGTGTGTGTGTGTGTGTGTGTGTGTGTGT
>NW_026594943.1:0-6057 GCF_907164565.1 Psammomys obesus | reverse complement strand
CCACACCCCATATCATACACCACACCCCACACCCCACACCCCACACCACCCCAAGGCCTCCCATGTTTAGGGTAAGCGCTCTCGCACCGAGCTGTGTTCTGAGTCCTTGATTTTTTTGATCTTACAGTACAGTGAGGTGAGCTTGAACTTGTGGCCCTGCTGCCTCCACCTGCTAAGCACTGGGTCTATTTAAAACAGAAACGTGGAGACCGGAGAAATGATTCTGTGGTTAAACACAGCCATTGTCCTTGTGGGGACCCAGGTTTGGTTCCCGGCACCCACAGGGTGGCTCACAAACATCTGGAGCTCCAGTTCCAGGGAATCTGCCGTCTTCTAGTCTCCTTGGGTACCAGGCATGCAAAAAGTACACATACATACCTGCAGACAAACACTCATAGATGTAAAATAAATCTTAAAAAAATTTACAAACAAATTATTGATTTTTCTTATTTTCAGTGTGTGTGTGTGTGTGTGTGTGTGTGTGTGCGCGCGCGCGCATGAGTGCATGCAGGTGCTAGTGGGCTCCAGAAAAGGGATTGAAATCCCTGATGTGGATGCTGGGGACTGAACTCAGATCCTATGTAAGGGCAATGTATACTCTAAACTACTTTTTTATCATTAAATAAGGAGTCAGCAGGATAGATCCATAGGTAAAAGTATCTGTTGCCAAGCCTGAACATCTGAGTTTGATCTCCAGGTCCACATGGTGCAAGGAGAAAACAGACTTCTGCAAGTTGTCCTCTGACCTCCATATATGCCCATACACATACAGAGAGAAAGAGACAGACAGACAGCGAGATTTAAATTGTTAAGTAAGTGGGTAGAAAGAATAGATTAAACAGCCCAAGCTTTCCACCATATCAGATTATTTCTTGGGTTAGCTCCTGGCCGGCACAGGGTTAATCCTAATTCTTCTCTCTTCATGGCTGCTGGGGCTGGCCAGAGCCTAGCTGTGGGCACTGTGCTTGTGGGCTGACAGGAGAAGGGACCCAGGGAGAATGGACTGATCCGGGCAGGGCCGTGCCCAAGGATACAGAGATAACGGACGTGACAGGAAGGTTGGAGGTCGCTATGCACCCAAACTACACCCTTAGGATTGGCTCCAAGGTCACTAGAGCTCATAGGACAAGTAAGTCAAAGTGACCAGGTAGAAAGCAAACTTGAACTGTACTTCATGTAAAAGAATTTAACAACAGCTACAACAAAAAGAAGGCAAATTTGGAGGTGGATGTAGAAGAAATTGGAGGTAAAGATGGTCCAAGGGCAGTGTGTCTCTGATGTGGCAGCTGAGTAGTGACAGATGAGGAGGGAAGTGACCATGAGTCCACTCCACAAACTTGGCAGCCCCCACTCTGTTTCCATCTCCCCAAAGGTTTCCTCCATACCTGGGGTAGCCATGGCAACCCTAACAACTGTTCCGCTACAAGAAGTTGCGGTAATGGGCTACTTTTAAGTAAACTCAGTGTGCTTTAGCAGAACTATAAAAACTTCAATTCGAATCTCTTCAGTGACCCAAACTCCTCGAAGTCCAATTCTTTCATCTGCAAAGTGATGCCAGTGGTGGTTGCCAGGGCCTAATGCTGTTTGGAATGTTAGCTGTTTATACATACAGCCTAAAACCTGGCACATGATAGAAATTCTATTTTCTCTCTATGCTTAATTTCTTTTTTTTTTTTTTTTTCTCATATATTACATCCTAACCACAGTTTCCCCTCTCTCCAGCCTGTTCCTTCCCACTTTCCCTCGCCCCACTTCGATCAACTCCTCCTCTGTTTTACCTCAGAAAAAGGCAGGCCCCTGGTAGATCACCAGACACCGCATATCAAGCTGCGGTAGGACCAGGCGCTTCCCCTCCCGTTAAGACTGGACCACATAACATCATAGGAGAAAAAGGGTCCAAAAGCAGGCAGGAATCAGAGACAGTCCTTGCCCCCGCTGTTAGGAGTCCTCCAAAAACACCAAGCTACCCAGCTGTAACTTACTCACAGAGGGCCTAGGTCAGACCCGTGCAGGCTCCCTGGTTGGCGGCTTGGTCTCTGGGAGCCCCCAGGAGCCCTGGTTAGTCGATTCTGAGGATTAGCCCCCAAGTGCAGGATAACCACGCTGGTTACAAAGATGCAACGTTCTGAGCGCTTGCCCCTGAGACCTGGCTTAGGCTGGTCTGCATCTTCTCTTACATCTTCAGCCCTTAAAGTTCGGCGTAATTTCCCCGAATAAGGGAATGAGAACTCAGGCGGACACGGGGCTTTGTTGAAGAAGTAGGAATGACACGGAAGCAAGAGCGGCTCGCTCTGAAGCCCTCGGTCCTGCAGGATCACTGATGTCACCAAACGGCAGTGCTTTTTATTCATTTGCTTTCTGCAGATGGGACCTTATGCACCCAGGGCTGGCCTCCAGTTCAGGATCCTCCCGCCTCAGCTTCCCAAGAAGCTGGAACTGCAGGTGTGCACCGGTGACCCGACCAGGCTTCTCAAGGTGTGTCTAGACACAGTTGCTTCTAAGAACATGCAACTTGATGTAATGAAACATCTTGTGTGTTAGCAAATGTATGTATGTAAGTATACACACACACACACACACACACACACAATTTGTTGGTTTCTGGGATGAAATTTAACTGCTAAAGGATGACATCTAATTGTATTTTGAATATTTCATTTGAAGTTGAATGTTTGTCTTCTCAGCCTTTTCTTTGGGACCTGCTTTGTGCCCTATTGATCTTGGTAGCACTGTCTTCTAAAGCTAAAATTCCTGTCCTGACACGTACTGCTTGGATTGCTTCTGAGTACTGTCACCCAGGCTGTGTCACATCCTCAACACGTCCACAGGTGCTTCAGGAGCAGTAGCAAAAACTATGCATACGCCAGAAACAGCTGAGCGGTGACGTTCTGTCCCTTATAAACGCCGTGCTGGTACCTCAGCCTTGTGCCCGACACACGGCTGAGCATTCTGAGTTGAAACAATAGACATCCATTAATTTTAAAACATGAAGTGTGGGGCTTCTCCCAAGGCTGCCTTAGTTTCAGCTCTTGGGTCATTTAACCTTGCTTAATCTTATTCTTCCATGCCCAAACACAACTGCCATATTCATTTAGCTTATTTAAGAACATAAAAGCTCAATTATGAGTCCATGCTCTTGAGGACTTACAAAGAATGTGTGATTTATGTGCCGCTGGGTGACTGAAGAGGTCAGCAGGATATCCATACAGATATATGCTCTATTAGCACTCGAGGAAACTGAGGCCAATAAGTTAAGGTCATGGAACTAGTTAAGTCAAAATTTAAATTCTGGATCCCTGTTCTATTAATCAATCCTCTCATCACTGTGGCCTGCCAGAAACAACCTAAAGGAGAAGGAATGTATCTCAGCTCAGGTTCAGTCCATCACAGTAGGGATGACGTGGCAGGGTGTGTGGCCATGAGGGGGAAGGAGGACAGTCCCCACACTGTAGAGGAGGATGGCTCTGACTGAGTCTCCCTGGAAGGTGTGGGGGAGATGCCGCAGAGCTCACAGCAATGAGAGTGTGTGGTGGAAACACAAACAGAGGCCAGGCCTGGAACTGGGCCAGGCTGGAGCCCTCGAAGGCTGGCCTACACTGACCCACCTTCACCTCACAGGACAGCGCCCTCAGCTGGGGGCCGGGTGTTCAAACACATGAGCCTGTGGGTGTCCCTCTTCCGATTTTCCTTTTCAGGGCAGAGGATTAAACCAGGGCCTTGCTCAAACCAGGCCAATGTTCCTCTACTAAGCTCCACCCTCAGCCCTTTTTCTTGGTAACTCCCTTCTTCATATATGTGTTTGTACACATACATACACTATATTAAAACAAACACACATGTTTTTTTAAACCTGTTGATTTACGTTAGCACAGGCACCACTGGAAAGGAAGAAAACTGCGTAGATACAATCTGGGACATTGTTAGGACCTGTCATTAAGGTGACACTGCCCCTATGAAATGAGCATTTTCACTTGACTTGCCCCAGCTGCGGCCTTTGCCTTTCTGGAAGCCACTTTTTCACCACACCTGCTGGCCTCCGGACTCACAGGGCACTACACACGAGATCCCCTTTCATGGCCCCAAATGGAGTAGAATGACTCCCTCCAGACCCCACACCCTGGGCCCTCCCCCTCCTCCCAGCTCTCCCTCAGGTGTAGGCCACCCTCCATGCGCCTGAGGTCTGCCACTTATTTTCTGTTGGATTCTCAGATGAAGAAAACAGAAAGAAAGTGAGACTTGGAAGTCAGAATCCTGATGGCGCCCGAGGTCCCATGTCATGGCTGGGGCTCCAGTGTCACAAAGGCTGCCCTCTCTTATTTCCACTCACAAGAAACACACGCAAAACCCCACGCCGGCCAGCAGAGACACCAAGGCTCTCCAGATGGGTTTGGAAGGGGGTCTAGCTCTCCTGGTTTCCACACCAGGACCCCAGCCCTAAGACCACCCCAGGGCCCTCAGGAAGCAATCCTCCGATGGACAGTGAGCTGCAGCAATGAAGGTTGGCCAGGGAAGACTTTTCCAGATGATGGGAAGTTCTCTCAGGTTAATGTACAGGTCCACTAACTACCAAAAGGGGGAAGTACCACCATTCACAAAGGACTGGGGAAAACAAAGGAGGGAAAATTGAAACAAAAGCTATCTCTTTGACAATCTGCCATTTCCTAGTTTCCACTTGCCCCTCCTCCACGCCTTGGGAAAACATCATCTGCCTCTCCTCTCACCAGGAGCCGAACATGTAGGGACAAGGGCTTGAGGCACTAATGTACTGTGGATGTGCAGCCAAGCCACCGTCAGCTCTTGAAGGGCTCACTCTTTCCTCCCGGACTGAGTGAGGTTCTAGCTGGGAGACAACGACACTTCATGACTAACGAAAGGCCGGGGATTTTAGACAGGTTTTCTCAATTTTATTTCCTGGTTCTGCATTGTTTTACTAAAGATAACTAACTTCTCCAACCATTCCACTAGGCAAAAATAATGTAAAAATGTTATTTAGCAAAAAGGGGGCCAGCACAATGGTTCAGTAAGTAAAGGCACTTGCTGCCAAAGCTGACAAACCAACCAGAGTTTGGTCCCTGGAACGCCCATGGTGGAAGGAGAAAACTGTTTCCAACAATGTTCTGACTTCTCCACATAAACTATGACACGCACGCACGCGCGCACACGCACACACACACACACACACACACACACACACACACACAATGTAATCTTTAAATATTATTAAGCAAAGGTAAGGTTGAAAAGAAATGAAAACTTAGCAGAAAACAAGTAAATCATACAGAAAGAAGAAAATAAGCATGTGAGCATTCTCCTTATTTTTTTATTTTTTTTTTATTTTATTTATTAATGTTTTGAATCTTGTTTTCTTTTTTAAAGGGCTCTGGCCCAAGTTTCTCCAACTTGTGTTCCTCTGACTCAGCCTTCTGAATGATGGGGTTATAGGCATTCACAGCCACAAGCCAAACGCCAGGCAGGCCAGCCATGGTGGCTTAGCCCTATAATCCCCGAGTAAGAGTCGGAGGCCAGGAGATCAGGAGGTAGAGGCCAATGTGACTCTCTCCTCCCCTCCTCTCCCTCTTGTGTCTTTTGTCTTCTGATTCTTAGTTTTCCCCTCCCAAGCATAATCTGTATCCTTCAATTTGCTATCAACAGATTCAGCCAGCCACAAATGAAATACATCCAGTAAGTGAGAAATCATCTTTGTACCAAACATGCACAGACATTGCTCTGTCAGTACTCCCTCAACTTCATAATCTAGCAACCACTGACATAGCATTTACATTGCATTAGACATTACCTCTCTTCTAGAGATGGTGTGTAGTCATGCTTCAGTTAGCAATGGCAACAGTTCTGAGAAAAATGTTGTCAATTGTTTGCATTATGCAAATACTACAGGCTGTACTCACACCCATTTACTATGGAAGCTGACGATGGAGTCTTAGGGACTTGTGTAGCGATATATGAGGTCCATCACTGATGGAAACATCATTATGTGGTTCATGTCTGCATGGGGGGGGGTGGTGTACAGGCTTCATGAAAATACTCTGCCATTAGATA
>NW_026594942.1:0-5930 GCF_907164565.1 Psammomys obesus | reverse complement strand
CGTTTTTGGGAACTGAACTCATCTCTGAGGATTTTTTTTTTTTTTTTTAAACACAAAGAATAAATTGAAATCCAAGGTAGAAAACTCATGAGGGAAACTTTGGCTTCTGAAACTTGAGTCACTCCAGACCCTCTCATAGCTAGTAACTGGTGTCATGAATCCCATTTGAGATTTTATGGCCACTTGCAGATGGGGAAATAGAGGCCACAGAGACTGAACAGTTTACCGCAGGTGATACAACTGGCAAGTGATACAGCAAGACAAGAGTTTAGGATAGGAGCTCTTCATCGATGAAGCGCATCCCACATGCCTGCAGACTGGAGGCTGGACCCCAGCAGGAGAAAGGAAGCTGGCAGGGCTGCCCTCTCGAACCCGGAGACGGCGTGTTCCCCAAGGCAAGCTGCTTAGATGGACGAGCCAATTTAGGGAGCTCTGACAGCTTCAGTACATAAGATGGGGAGTGATTAGGGAAAGCCATCAACCTCTGGCCTCCACACACACATGTGCACATAGGAGCGCACACACATATGCAAATGTGCATGTAGACATGAAAGCACCGTGCATACATGCACACACACACACAAATAGAAGTAAAAGATAAAACATGTAAGAATTTGGGTTGCTAAATTCAGGGTATGTTCCCTTTTCACTAAAGCACAAGTCACATGAGCGCACACCTTCTGGCCGGAGAGGTCACACTGGAAGCACTGTAAAGCATGGCAATGTGGTGATGCACATTGCAACTCCTCCAGGGAATCCCGGGGGGAAGGGAGAGGGCATGCTGAACAAGGAGGTGCCAGCCGACTGAAAAATAGCTTTTGTTTGGGAAAGTGGAGTCCCCCTAGATTCTGGGGACTGTGGTCCAGTCAAAGTATATTCTTGAGGTCAGTCCTCGGAAAACTCTAGAACAGATTACCTACCGTGGCTTTGAAAGACATGGGGGAGGATGCTGTGCTTCCGCAGAAGCAGCATGGCATGACAAACCAGCAAGTGCGTTGGTTCAGAAATGAGGTCTCCTGTGTGCTGCAATTGTGACCAATTTGGAATGTGTGGTTTAGAAAATAGCACCATCTGACCTGTTGGCAGCAGGCTGGTGGGGCCACTGGTCCACACAGACCGGCCTGCCTTACCTCATTCATCAACAAGCTTAGCAGTGATTTCTGAAACACTGACACCTGTCAAGAGTGTGGCTATCTCAACATTCAAGGGGCTAATATATCCAATGATGACGATCGTTTTGACATACTGAGATGACGGTTGAGTTAGCCTGAAGTTTCAAATTAACAGGAGAAATATAGCTGCATTAAAGTTAAAATAAGCAGGCAGTAAATGACAGGTGGGTGGTGGGTGATAGGTGATAAATGAAAGAGAGAGAGGAGAGAGAATGAATAAAGAGCGAGAGGAAGAAAGGAAAGAAGACAGCATTATTAGATGATAGAATCACACCGGTTCCACATGGAAAAAATGTGACTTGATCAAAATTCCTGAGACTAAGCCAGGTGCGGTGGCACATGCCTTTAATCCCAGCCCTCAGGAGGCAGAGGCAGGTGTGTTCTAGAATCTCTGTGAGTTCTAGGCTGGTCTACAAAGCGAGTTCAGGACAGCCAAGGCTACACAGAGAAACCCTGTTTCTAAACAACAACAATGATAATGATAATTCACGAGACTAGACTTTGGAGTTCAACTGGCTGCATGCTCCGTAAGCCCAGAGTTATGGTGTAAGGCACACACCGCGAGGCTGGACTCAGGCCTGGGCAACCTGAGCAGTGGACCACTGCACAGACATGACCTTGAACATCTGGCTTAACCCCAGAGCCTCACGTCCCCATTCTACAGATGAGTGCGGGACAAGTGTGTGTGACACTAGAAATGTTCAGTGGCAGAACTTAGATTTCAACACAAGTCCTATGATAACTTATCTGGTTCGTTTTGCATAGAAGACCATCTTCAAACGTGATGATATTTGTAACAAAAGGTATTAGAATTGTTTATTTCTGAACATCCTGCAGGTCCAAGCAACACCAGATCAAAGAAGGACATTAAGAAGCCAACTCAGTGATCTGGAACATAGGTTGGTTAAAACAGGGGAAGAAAAGCTTCCAAGAGAGAAGAGGGGATAGAAAGAGAGTCGGGGACAGGCCTAAGACGCATCATCAAACTCAGTGGTTCTCAACCATCTGTGTGCTGTGACCCTTTAATACAGTTCCTTGTGTTGTGGTGACCCAACCATAAATTTTCCCCTTGTACTATATAACTGTAATTTTGCTACTGTTATGAATTATACTATAAATATCTGTGTTTTCCCGTGGTCTTAGGTGATCTCTATGAAAGGGTCATTCAACCCCCAAAGAGGTCATAACTACAGATTGAGAACTGCTTATCAAACTAAAGACACAAAAAAGTGACACAAATATGAGAGAAACAATCTATGAAGGGTTAATATCTTACATATTTAAAAATTTCACAAAACCCATGAAGGAAAACCCAAAAATACCCCATCACTTCAGTGTAATAAAAACGAAGGGCACAGTACTTTTACATGTCAACATAAAACTTGAAAAAGAAAAAAAGGGGTCACATACTTTAAGAGGAAAAGTAGTATATTTTCAACAGAAACAATGGAGGCTTCAAGCCTGGCATTTTAACTCAAGCTTGTAGTTCTAGCACTGAGATCAGAGAATGACTGACTTCAGGCTAGCCTTAGCTCTACAGTATATTCCAGGACAGCCTGGGCTACCCTGCCTCAAAAAAAACCTGACTAAGAAAAACCCTGACTCAAAAAAACAAAAACTGAAAGAAGGAAGGAAGGAAGGAAGGAAGGAAGGAAGGAAGGAAGGAAGGAAGGAAGGAAGACAGGAAGGAAGACAGGAAGGAAGGAAGACAGGAAGGAAGGAAGACAGGAAGGAAGGAAGGAAGGAAGGAAGGAAGGAAGGAAGGAAGGAAGGAAGGAAGGAAGGAGAAGAAAGAAAGAAAGAAAGAAAGAAAGAAAGAAAGAAAGAAAGAAAGAAAGAAAGAAAGAAAGAAAGAAAATCAACTGAGGTTAACACAACAAACCTGAAACAACCATGCAGATGAGATTTGTGCCCCAAAATAAGAAAGATTGGAAGTAAAAGAGAAAAAGATAAGGCAGGAAATGTGACTAAAAGCTATATGGTTGTTCTACTATCTAACAGGTCAAGTTTAAGGCAAAAAACATTAATAAATATAGGTGTAATATTCATATCTGTAAAAAATGTAGTATTCCAAGAAATACAATAATTGTAAAGATGTGTGCATCTAACAACATTGCTTCACAAACTGAAGAGCTGGCATGCTTCTAGCCTTGGGAGACAGAGGCAGAAGAACCTCTGTGAGCTTGAGGCCAGCCTGGTCTACATAGTAATGCCCTGTCTAAAAAAATGCCCTCAAATTTTAGGGTGAATCTTTATTGTTATCTTGACAGAATTTAGAATCACCATGGAAACATGCCCCTGGGTGTGTTTGCAGGTGTTTTTAGCTGAGCACGGTCCCTTTCAGTGATGTTAGGTCTAGGTGTGATCATGGGCTGCCCCATACTCTTGTCTTCCTCATCTCTCTGGAGCCCAAAGAAACTTCCTGACCCTTAAGGTGCTTTTGTCAGATATTTTGTCAGGCCAATGAGAAAAGTAATTAAAATAAAAAAGAAATCAGAGTTAGAAGAGGAGATTCCACATGTCAGAGCAGGACTCCTGTTGAGCCTGTGGCCCCACTGCCCCAGTACTCACCCCGTGACCTGGAGCCTCGGCCAGGCTCCCGTTGCTTTTGTTGTCTGTTGAATCTGCGGTGATTTTTCTAAATTAGTCTTACTAAATACCATTATCACACTTTCAAAGAACCAGCTGTCTTGGTGTATATTCCACATTTGTTTTCCATTTTTAATTAATGATTTTTTTATTATTTCTTTCCTGTTTTATTTTCGAACTTAAGTTACCATTTTTGTACGAAGTTCTTGAGAACTGCAGTTAAATTTCCAGCCTTTCTCTTTTGCATTTAACACTATTTGCATTAACACTTTAGCCATACTTTCAGCTATATAATACAAATTAATGGCACGTTTCTATTCTGACATAGTTTTTAGCATGAGTTACTTTTTGAAAATAAAATAAAATAAAACAAAACCAAACCCAAAACAGTGCTGCTTTTTCCTTGGGGGTTGAAGGAGTCTGTAGGAATCACTGCCTTTTTAGCAGCATAGGCAGTTATGGGGCAGAAGGTGGAGAACAGGAAGGCTGGGTTTTTCTCCCCTCTGGCACACACTTGGCCTTGGTGATAAGGAGCCACTTTTTTGCCTCAAGGGTAAATTTTCAGACATTGATTTAATTTTAAAGGTGAATTGCTAAATCTAGAAGCATTTGGGCATATTATTGTGGTCAATATGAATTGAATAATTGAATTTTTGAGAGCGCACTTATGGACAGAATAAGATTAACATTGTATTCTGGGTTCCTCCACAAAGGCCAGTGTAGTGCCCTAGGGAGAAGCTCTATTTTGTACAGCCAGTGTGAGTTATGGAAAAGGGTGAGGGACAAGGGTCCACACCGATGTAAAAGCTTAAAAATTAGTCTAAGCCAATGAGATTTCAAAACCCTGAGATTCTTATGTCTGAAGTAAATACACAACCAGGGGTTGGGGGTTAATGGGGACACGAGGCATATATACCCTTTGAAAGGGTGATTTCCCTGAGAAGTCACAGAACTGGTAAGACAGCATTGAGAACTCAGACGAATGGGCTCATCACCCGTTAACCTCCAACCAGGACTGGGCAGAGATAACTTTGGCCCCACAGGTACCTGCATGTTCACAGATACACACGCATACACACACATGAAAGAGAGAGCAGGGACTCGGATACTTGCTGCGATGGTTTGGATGCATCTGCTGCCTTCGTAAGTATGCCGAATAGGATAGATTTTTACAGCACAGCTGGGGGGGGGGGGGGGCACAGGTGACACGCTGGTTAGGACAGCCCTGAATCACACGGCTTGAGAACGGTTTCGGGAGCTGAAGGAGGCAAAGCCAAAGGCCTGGAGAAGTGAGTGAGTCAGAGGAGCCTTGAAGAGCACTTGCCCCGGAATAAGACTCCTGAAAGATGGCAGCCCTATCCCTGGCATGGTTCTCTGTTTGCTTAAGAAACACCCAGAGCTGGAACTGCCTGGGCGGGGATTACAGGTTGGGAGGAGGAAGGTCCTGGCAGAAAGTGGAAGCAGAGGAAGTCAGCCTGGGGACACCCACCCAGGGGCCCTCTCCGCTGACATCCATCATCTCCCGAGGTACTCTGTCAGATGATAGCCCTCCAAAGCCTTCTGTGCATCAGGATGGTTGCGCTCATGTTCTGCCAAGGAGTTGTGTGGCTTTTCTTCCACTCCACTGAATTTTAAGTGGAAACCAAGCACTATTTCTTTTCCTTTTTCTTTTTTTAAATTTTTACTGTTTTTTTCTTCTCTCACACACTACACCCCGGCTGCAGTTTTCCTTCCTCTTATCTAGACCATCCTCCTAAAAAATAACGTGGCTCACTCAAAAGAAACACAGTTTACAGAAAGAGCAGGCACTTCATGAAGCTGACCCCTACAGAGACTTGCAGCCTTGAAATTCACACGCTTCACTAACCTTCTGGCAGTCCCTCAAGTGAATCTTGAATTTCTCCAGGTCTGGCCTACCTGCTACTCAAACCTGTATGTGAGTTAAATGGCAAAAGAGCAGTTTGTGGTTATGAAGTCCCTGGTTCCTCCTTCCTTCTGCTGGCTTCGTCGATCACTCTTCCCCACTTACTTCAGGATGTCCATCAGAGCGCAGCAGGAAAAGGAGCCTGGACTATGTCTGTCCAGGAAGAATTGGGACTTGACATCTGAGGGCAATGGTGGCTCTTCTTCTTCTTCTTCTTCTTCTTCTTCTTCTTCTTCTTCTTCTTC
>NW_026594941.1:0-3089 GCF_907164565.1 Psammomys obesus | reverse complement strand
CTTCTTCTTCTTCTTCTTCTTCTTCTTCTTCTTCTTCTTCTTCTTCTCCTCTATCATGCCCTTTGTCCAGGCTCTCTTTCAGTGATGGCTTTAAAGCCCTCTTTCTCCATTAAATTATGAGGGGAGCTTGGGCTGAGATGGTGCTCAGCTCTGTATAGCTTTCTGTTTGGACATGCTTTGCGGGGGCGTGGCTTCTACAAATCAGCTCTTTGATTACTGAGTTTCAGGTATGCGAAAAGAAGAGTAGATCTGAGACTTTATCCTCCTAGTTTATAAATTCTGCATCTAACTAAATTATCTCAAAGGGAAACAAAATCCCCTTCTGCCTTCAAACCCCATACTTTCTGTCATAATGAAGCCTGTTATTATGTATAATAACTATGTGCTAATAAAAGTAATTTTTAAAACTCTGTTCTTTGTGAGGCATGGTGGTTCCCATTTATAATCCCAGCTGAGGATTATGGGAGGCCGAGGCAGGAGGATTATCATGAGTTTTAACCTTGTCTCAAACACACATGCATAACAAAACCTGATCTTTTATTCCAAAACTCCTTAGCTGGTTACTGCGATCCG
Organism: Psammomys obesus; assembly: GCF_907164565.1. NCBI lineage: Eukaryota > Metazoa > Chordata > Mammalia > Rodentia > Muridae > Psammomys > Psammomys obesus. The sequence continues at coordinate 2,516 of NW_026594941.1, read as the reverse complement.
CTCTGTTGACTGACCCAGGGTTACCTCAGAATCAGCCTTGTTCCTTCCTGCGCTTCACTCGCCTCCCCGGCAGTCCCAAATCATGCTGAAGCTACTGGACAATTCCTTCTGCAAGATCACTCCCCCCATTCTTCCCTGGAAGAGCTGCCCACACCCTCGTCATAGATGAAGCACCGGTCCCCGGAGCACACCCTTGCCTGGTCTCCACCTGCCCCAAGGTGAATGAAAATAGTCTCCCATCAGGAGGGAGCCACAGCCTTCAGGATGGGGGTCAAGCCAAAAGCCTTGGCAGTGCCCACACTCAGCTTTTCTTTTCAGTTTCTTTGCTCACCATTCCTAGATTTTCTTTGTTCCTTTTAGGTATCTGACCTGACAGAGGTGGCCATCCCCACACCCTCCTCACAGCAGAAGCCCTCCCGGACATTTCACTTCCTTCTACACCTCAAACCTCCCGGTGCCCGCCATCCGACTGTGCACTAGCTCATTCCCGAAGCCTGTTTGTCCACTCCACCCTACGGGCACCATTGTCATGCTTCTGTGTCAACATCAGTCACTCACCGAACATCCAGCAAATACTCGGAAAGAACAGTCGCACGTGGAACATGTGTCTTTGAGTAGTTTTGAAGCTGGGTTTATAAAACGCAGTCTACGAAGGAGCAGAGAACAACTGTGTTTTTCGAGGTTTTGCAGGGCTCTGGAGCCAGCGCTCGGGACCGGCGCTTCGTTCTTCCCACAGATCAGTGGCTTCTTGCCAGCGCACTGGATTGCTTTGCTTCCTGGACAATCGGGGTGAGCATCGATTGCATGACTTATTAAAGGCAGGTGCCCGGTGCTGCGCATGGGCTGTGTCAGTTGGTCCACCGAACCAGCCTCTGAGGTAATAACTCTTTGAGGAAACTGAAGCCTGTTGGTAGAACTTGGATCTGGAATCTGACATCTGACCTAAAGTTCATGTTCTTGGCCATTATAATTTCCATGGGAGTCAGGTCAGAAAGTAGCAACCTTGGGAGAGAATACAGGGGTTAGCTTCGTTGTAGAAATTCCTTTTCATCAAAACCTGTATCTCTTTGACAAGAACTTGGAACACATATTGAAGCTGATAGGTGGGGCTGCGAGTTCAGCTCAGTGCTAGAGTGAGTGTTTGCCGTGGGTGAGGCCCTGATTTCCATCCCCAGCATGCTCCTCCTCACCCCCTGAAAAAAAACATATTCCATGTCTGAATTCTCCAGGCACGAGTTGAGTATCCTTTGAATCGTCACTGAACTCTGACACTCATTGGCCTTGTCTTCTTAACAATCACCCATGATTGTTAAACACGGCACCACAATCTCCACCTCTCTCAAATGTTAGTCCTGCTGGGCCTTGCTTGGAGATGGCTCATGTACTTGGGCAGAAACTGATGTCCGAGGAGTACATGGAGCAGATGGCTGGCATGCAGGAGACACACTTGGTGTCCACAAGAACTGTGAGAATCACATCCAGGAGAGCAGGCCCTTTGCCTGGCAGCCTGGGAGGAAAGGCCACTGAGGGAAGAACAGAGCTCATGGCCCCTGGGTTGAATGACGGGCCTGGTGCAGCTCGGGTCACACAGCTGTCTCCTCACTTTCAAGGGTGCATGGACAGCATGTGTGTTAACCACACAGACAGAATGACTGCAGGACTTAGAACCCGCTTGTCGCCCTGAAGATCAGGACATCTGCACTGGGCAATGTGTCCATTTTTATCTTGATTTTCTCTTTTGAAGAAATGGGAAACTGACACTCCTCCTGAACTAAATCCTTAAAGCTCAGCTGAAGATGGCCCCACCTGTGTCTTGCACTCAGCAGTGGAGAAGAGGTACTTGCTACTCCAGAAGGAGGGCCAACCAGCATGTGGATTGTGCTGATTTGTTTGTTTGTTTGTTTGTTTGTTTGTTTTAAAAAAATAAAATGAACTCTGATGCCTGCAAGGTGGTAGATGATAGATAGATTCATTCATAGATAGATAGATAGATAGATAGATAGATAGATAGATAGATAGATAGATAGATAGATAGATAGCAGAGATACACAGATAAACAGATGATTCATAACTAAAAATATGAGCCAATAAATGTTTTTAATTTCTTTCAAAAAGATTTTTAAAGGCTACTGTTTGGGACAGAAGAGATGGCCCAGATGAAAATTCACAACTGTCTGTAACTCCAGTTCCAGAGGATCAAACACCCTCTTCTGGCTTTTTTGGACAGGAAATACAAATACATGTGGCACACAGACATACATGCATTCAAAAGACCCATACATATAATTTTTTTAGAACTTTATTTTTTATTTATACAGTAGTCTGCCTGAATGTGTGCCTGCAGGCCAGAAGAGGGCACCAGATTTCATCATAGATGGTTATGAGCCACCATTTGGTTGCTGGGAATTGAATTCAAGACCATTGGAAGAACAGCCAGTGCTCTTAATCTCTGAGCCATCTCTCCAGCCCATATATATATATATATATATATATATATATATATATATATATATATA
>NW_026594940.1:0-2145 GCF_907164565.1 Psammomys obesus | reverse complement strand
TATATATATATATATATATATATATATATATATATATATATATATATGTGTGTGTGTGTGTGTGTGTGTGTGTGTATATTTATATATATATTTAATTCAAGAAAAAAAGATGGGCGTGGAGGCACATGCCTGTAATTCCAGCACTCAGGAAGGCAGAGACAAGCAGATCTCTGTGGGTTTGAGACCAGCCTGGGCTACAAAGCCAGTCCCGGACAGTCAAAGTTACACAGGGAAACCCTGTCTTGAAAAACTGAGAGAGAGAGAGAGAGAGAGAGAGAGAGAGAGAGAGAGAAGCACTGGTCTGAGCAAAGCCACACTTACTGGACTGCCCAGCCTCATCCCACACTTCCCTCAGGCAGCTGCTGCTTTCTCAGGCTCCATCAGCTTCAAGTCTGTGTGTGCAGGGGGAAGAGGTTGAATTGCATAAAAGTACATGCAACATAAACTTTGCTCTCATAACCGCTTCGAGGATATAGTTCAGCAGCCTTCAGTGTGTTCACGATGTTGTACAACTGATGTCTATAACTCACCAATTCTACCCACTAAACAACACTCCATTCTTCTGTCCAGCCTCAAGCAAGGAACATTCTACTTTCTTTTTTTTCTTTCCTTTTTGTTTTTAAAGAGTGCATTTGCTTGGTTAGTCAGGGTGGGATTGTGTTAGTGAGACACTTCTTTCTCCACCTCGGGCTGGCCTTAAAATGTCTGAGTCGGCAAAGGTGACTTTGAGCTTCTGATCCTCCCGTTTCCACTTGGAAAGTGTTCCAATTCCAAGCACCACGCCTGGTTTTTGCAGTGCTGGAGACTGAACCCAGGGCTTTGTCCACTCGATGCAAGGGCTCCTCCAAATGGGGCATGTCCCCAGCCCTCTACTTTATGTCTTCATAAACTCGGCTTCTCTAAGTGCAGGGTGTGAGTGGGATTGCTGAGCGTCCATCCTCTGTCAGGCTCACCTCGCTTAGCATGGCATCCTTGAGGTACGTCGGCCTTCCAAGTTGCATCAGGATTGTCTTCCCCCTCACAGCTGAACAATAGCCAGTGTTTCCTAACCACCTTGTCCCGTTCTCGGGGTGTTTGGGGGGAGGTGCAACAAGATGCTGAGTAAGTTTCCTGCTTGTCCCAAATTTCGTACATCCCTGGGATGTAACACTCATTGGGCTGTGGAGAACCCACAAGAAAGATCTCTTACAAAACGAGTTATAAGGACCATGTCCTCAATTGGGGAAGCTAAACTGGGATCTGTGCATCTTTGATGAGTCCACCATTGGGCTTTGGAAAATTTAGGAACTAGCTGAACCTGGAAAAAAACAAAAAACAAAAAACAAAAACAAAAACATGTGTCTTTGCTTGTTTTCTGTGGTGAGTCCTTTTTCACTTTCTCCAAGGCATCTTTGACGCCTAATGCTATGCACCATTGGCCTGAAGTACATTCTATTAAAATACAGAGGGACTTTATTGCTCCTGTCCACCATGTTGTCTCATGTTCAGTGGACATGCCCTCCTGAATTGTGAATCCTGTCCCTTGAGGACACAGTTATGGGTCAGATAATTATGATGCAGGCATATGGGGCCTCATTGTCCTCCACGGATTATAAGAAACCTTCTGCATTACATCAGAAAAATATATAGCCCAAACTATTTCCACCGTGTCAAAATTTCACAATGATGTGGCAACAGGTCATGGAAAGAACAGAATAGACAAACCCAGCACCTGGTGTTGAGGAACATGGCATTATGGGATAGAGAAAGGACTTGGACACTACCATGCCGTGGGACACAGACCTGAATTTGCTAAAATTTTCTGGGGCGTGGGGGGTGTCACAGTCTGTCTAAACAATGCTACCTGGAAAGAAATTCATTCTCATACTGAAGTCTGGGAGGAAGCAGGCATACTGTACAAACTGGCATGTGTTCACCCCTTCCACATGGAAATCTCCGTGACTGACCTCACCTTTCACTAAAATTTGGCCAACCGGAGGGTCAGGGCAGCACTTCTGCCTCAACTCTGACAGTTTTGTAAGCCCGAATGAGCCTCACGTGTGGTTATTATTTCCCAGGGGCTCACTTGGATGTGCAGGTATGCTCCTCTCCTATCCCCCACCCCACACCCCACAGCACCCCACACCCCACACCCCATATCATACA
>NW_026594939.1:0-1408 GCF_907164565.1 Psammomys obesus | reverse complement strand
CCTGCTTCAGGTCCATGAGTACTGGGTTCTAGGTTTACCCCCCCCCCCACAGCTCACAGACTGAGAAATACTGTATTTAAATATCCAGGTTAAGCCATTTCCCAACACAGCAGGGTAAAAAAGTGCTGTGCCTACCACACACACTTTCGTTACTTCCTCAACCCTCTACAACCTTTCATTGGGTATCATTTATTAAAATAAGACATCACACATAAAAAGGATATGAACTTCAAGGAGAACATGGATGTGGAGTGGGAGGAGGTGGGCGAGGTAGATATGATCAAAGCACATTACACACACATATGAAATTCTCAAAGAGTACGTTTTTAAGGAATAAGCCACCATCCAGACCAGTCAGTGACTAACAAGTGGTGACGAGAGCACACAGCACTTATCGATACACTGAAGAGGAAACAACTAAATCAGAAAGCGAAGATACTGAACCACGCAAACCGACAGAGCACGGCGAGCAGCCAGTGAGCTTCAGGTACTCACGGCTGGCCTTGTCCTCCTCTCCCTCGCTCCCAGGCTGGCTGCCGACCTCTGTCACTGTCCAACTCTTTTGCAAGACAGAATTCTGTTCACACAGCCTCCCAAGCAAGGCTGCCCCATCTGCACAACAGGCCCAGGAGTCCACAAACCTGATTAAAAGCCACCCTAAGAGGAACACTCAGAAATGGCAGCCAAGGCCTTGGCAACTGATTTTGGCCAGAACTGGGAAGTCCCCAGAGCAGAGGTTCTGCCTTGCCACCCAGCCAGTGTTCCCTGTCTGCACTTTCCCTCAGCCGCACACACGGGAAGCAGCAGTTTCTCCTGAGTCTTCTGCTCACTGGTTGGCCTGCCCTCTCTCTGTGAATCTCTCATTTCAATTTTCCCTCTGACACTTTGCCAAAGGAGAAACTTGAATCAACACTTGAATGGAATGCTACTTTGAAGTGTCGATATTTCGGAGCACTTGAGTTACGACAGAGAGACGGGCCTGGATAGCAGGGACCCCACACCCTAGGCTGCTCACGAGCCTCAGAGCTCGTGCCTACCAGGAGCAGCCAGACAGCCGTACAGCAGGCAAATGAAAGGCATAGATTACAATCGATTTCATATCCTTTCAAACAAAGTTTAAATGGCTGCAAGAATACAGTTTTTGGTTGTCCTTGCTTCAGGGACAGACTCTGCATCAGAAAAGACACTATTTTTATGGGTTTAAAATATGTTTTCTAGAGCTCCTCCCTTAAGTGTACATAACGCCCCACATTATTCCAAATGCTTTCGTGGATATCACCACAATGTTCTCAGTAATCCTAAGGGGCGGCAGGTTCCAGAAGTGGAGCCAGTGACTGGACCGCTCAGAGGGAGGAGCGGGAGGCGGGGCCTCCTGCGTGGGCGGGGCCTCCTGCGTGGGCGGGGCCTC
>NW_026594938.1:0-1300 GCF_907164565.1 Psammomys obesus | reverse complement strand
CTGCGTGGGCGGGGCCTCCTGCGTGGGCGGGGCCTCCTGCGTGGGCGCTCCTCTGCCCAGGAAGTAGCAGTGTAAACGGAGAGCGTTTGTGTCACTGTGTTGGCGCCCACCATGGACAAAACAGCCAGCCACAGAGCACGGGCCGCTCGAGCTGTCCGGTAGCTCGGCCCGCATCTCCCCTTCCACTCCGGGACACACAGAACCAACTAGCCCCGACCTGCACATATGCACCTTCTGTGGGCAGACAGAAAGGTGACCACGGCTCATCCTGTATGGATGAGCACACGTCCAGCAGGCACACCTGCCACTGTGACCTTGCCAGACCTGCTGACCCCAGCACAGAGGCGATAAACCTCAGGCCTGGTCAGGCTGCCATTTCAGGCGCACGCGCGCGCACACACACACACACACACACACACACACACACACACAAACACAGCTGATTTTTTCCCTACCATTAGTGGAGCAGCACTTTGGAATTTAACATTTAAATGCAATCAAGCTTTGCCCACCTTGAGTAAGAGCCTGGTTCCAAGCAATAAAAACTGTCCTGCCACGTTCTGCGGGACCTCACTCAGGCCCTGCTAGTACACTCTGTCCTGTTGCAGACACTGCTGGAGAGCTGCGGTAATCCTTTAAAACAGACTACCAGCTGTGTCCTTGTGACCGGAGTTATCTCCGCTAATGCCTTAAGATTAGTTACTGATGACCTGATTTAAACCCTAAAAGTTCAAAAACGCTTTTACTTAGAATCTTATAAATGATGATCTCCCAGAAAGCAGCAATCCGTAAGGCCCTCCACAGTGTCCATCCATGGTTTCAGGACAGGGACTTGATTCCCCTCCTGGCTGGCTGCTGTCCTTCCAGCCCGTGATGCCCGACTCCGCGACATGCCCCAGGCTCCGCTGGAGCAGTGGTCCTTAGCCTTCCTGATGCCGTGGCCCTATACTGCTCTCTGCATGGCCTGCTGACCCCCAAGCACGCAATTATTTTGTTGCTCCTTCACAACTGTAATTTTGCTAACGGCGTGAATCGTAGGGTAAGTATGTGACATGCAGGGTAGGCGGAGAAACGCTGCTCACAGGCCCTGGCTCCACCGGGTTCTGGGATCTGCATTTCTGACCCTTCCCAGAAAGTACCAATGGCACGTTCATACCCCCTGGCTTTCACAGAGCTACCTATCATGTCAGTAGTCATGGATTCATCCCAGTAATCTGTCTGTCTGTCCATCTGTCTGTCTGTCCGTCCCTCTGTGTGTGTGTGTGTGTGTGTGTGTGTGTACATGTGGAGGTCAGAGGTC
>NW_026594937.1:0-16871 GCF_907164565.1 Psammomys obesus | reverse complement strand
TATAAAAATAATTCATACAGATAAAAAGGTTCATTGGTGTAATGAATGTGGTAAAGCTTTCACATGTGCCAATTATCTTTGCAGGCATGACAGAAGTCATACTGGAGAGAAACCCTATGAAGATACTCAGTATGGTGAAGCCTTTGCACATCACAGTGATCTCAGAATATGTAAACGAACACAAATTGGAGAGAAACCCTATGAATGTAATCAATGTGGTAAAATATTTGCATGTCACATTTGTCTTCAAAGGCATGAAGGAATTCATACAGGAGAGAAATTCTATGAGTGTAATCAATGTTGTAAATCCTTTTCACAACATAATCATTTCCAAATACATAAAAGAACACATATTGGGGAGAAACCTTATGAATGTGACCAATGTGGCAAAGTCTTTGCATGTCACAGTATTCTCCAAATACATAAAAGAACACACACTGGAGAGAAACCCTACAAATGTAACTGTTGGTATAATGTTCTTTTAAAATGTATATGCCTTACCCTTGTTAATTCAAATGCTGATTTCCCCACCCCCAACTCTCTGGTTTCAATCTGGATATTACATTGTGATACCACTATAAGCATCCTGTCTCAACTCTTGTGTAAACAGGACACAAATAAAGCAACTAGATACAATGTTGTGCAATGGGAGGAGCCAGAGGACAGGAAAGAGGGGAGGAGCTAGAGAACAGGAAAGGGTGGGAGGAGAAGGAGGAGGGGCACGAGGAGAGCAGAGCACGAGGAGAGCAGAGCTGGAGGGGAGAGCTTGGAGGACGTGGAGCATGAACTAGACCTAAGATTTCACAAAAAGCAAGTATAATGTGGGAAATCTAAATGTTAGGAAACTGAGGGCTTGGAGGTTTAGGAGGGAGTAAATATTGCCCAGCATTGTGTTCTAGGTTAACTAAAAACCCAGTCTCCGTGTGGTGATTTGGTTATACAGCTGCTGAAGATTAGCAGCAAGCTTTACAAGAAGATAAAACAATAGTAAATTTTAACAGCCTACAACAAATGGCGCCCAACTAATCTAAGAATCTACACCCTTTAAATCACATTTTATGATAACAGGAAAGGGGGAATAAACTCCCAGTGATAAAACCCAAACTTAAAACCAAAAAACTCCCAGGTCAATTACTGTTTCTTTAAGAGAAGTCTTAAACCGGTCCAGGAGCAAAAGACAGCCTCCTGTGGGCAGACCTGAGACTTCCATAACAAAACTGGCTACTTCTGCAGTTAAACTAAGAGGTAAACAAGCATGGCTCTTTTATACTGTGGCTGGCTCAACTGGCTCAGCTCCACAGCCATGGCAGGAAAGAAAGGAACTGGAGGCAGACAAACCTCTAGACAGTTTGGCCCAAACTGCATGTAAAATAAAAAATTGCTATGGCAGAGGGTGTTTTAATATCTTTTGGCTTCATTTTGGCTGTCATATTCATGGATCTGGTTGCAATATGTTTAACGGTGTTGGTTCTTCTCCATACCTTCTCCAAGAAAGCTGAAGGAGAAAATGGGGAAAAAGCCAAGGATTGGGGTACTAAGTTACAGACAATAGTACTCATCCAAATAATTAGGTTAATAACAGCTAAAATTCAAAGCTCTCTGGCTGCAAGGTATTTGTCAGCTCTTTCTGGTAAGGGTCCACCAATTTATTGAAACATCAACTAAAATAATCAACTGGGCTTTGTTTGTTACAGCGTAAATTGGCACAACTGATTCCAAACTTAAAAATTTCTTGTCTCTTTGTTTGATTTTCATTTAAAGGCTTTGAGTTACAATTATACTGATTTGAAACTATATATATCTGAACAAGTTGGTGAAGGCACAAGCCTTTCTTCCCAACACAAGGTAAAAAGAAACAGGCAGATCTCTGAGTTCTGGATCAAACTTATTTACATAATAAAAGCCAGGATGGCAACTTCAGCTGTAAGTTTAGCCACTTACAGAGATAGTCTCAGATTCAAAATGACAAAATTTTCCTTAAGGTTACCATGTAAATTCTTTTTTCTTAATAATAGCTGTTATGTCCTTACTGCTCTAAAGGTTGGATTCACATCATTTTTAAGTTTATGTAAAGAGAGATAATGTCACACTGCTCTGGAAACTACCTTATCCTTTTAAACGTGAGACATTTTCACAGGGGAATAATGTTGGTTGTGCCTATTTAAAAAAGACACAAGAGGCTTAAAGATGACAAAATACATGCCAACCTAGTTTAGTCCTAAAAACTCAAAAATTATATTCATATGTTTAAAAAACAAAACTGTCCTTCCCATATAAAAAAGAGGGCAAGCCAAGGAATAGCCAAAACCAATGTAAAAGTCCAGGTACAAGATGCCTAGGATATACTTAACGCTAAGGGTAAGAGAGTGTATATGCTAATGCTAAGAGAGTTTATATAAAGTTTGGCTATAAAGGCATAACTGTCCAGTCTGTATAAATAAGGGGCAAGGCAAAAAAATAGCCACTATCAATGTAAAGCCCAGGTACAAGATGCCTAGGGTATGCTTAACTGCTAGAGGTAAGAGGGAGTTTAAATAAAGTTTGGCTATAAAGGCATAACTGCCCATCCTGTATAAATAAGGGACATCCTGTATAAATAAATAGCCACGAACAATGTAAAGCCCAGGTACAAGATGCCTAGGGTATGCTTGTCAATGTAAAGCCCAGGTACAAGATGCCTAGGGTATGCTTGTCAATGTAAAGCCCAGGTACAAGATGCCTAGGGTATGCTTATCAATGTAAAACCCAGGTACAAGATGCCTAGGGTATGCTTATATGCTAAAGGTAAGAGGGAGTTTAAATAAAGTTTGGCGATAAAGGCATAAATGCCCATTCTATATAAACAAGGGGATAGGACAAATAGCTACAACATATATAAAAATCTAGGGCTAAACCTCAAAACAGGTACAAGATACCTACAGTATGCTTATATTCTAAACTAAAAAGGAGTTTATGTAAAGTTTACTTAAAACATGCATTTTCTATTGCCCAAGGCAATAGAAATAGCTTGTCTCTCTAATAGCTTGACTCTGTTAGCATTTTAAATCTAAAAGCCTTTTTAGTCTACACTTCTGAAGGTTCAAGAACATGTCACCTTTATTGGATCACTTGTGATGAAGCACCACTTAGATACAGTCATATCATGACAGATGAATGTGTATGTCCCAGTCTTGTGTATGTGTGTGTGTCACAGTAGTTAAATGTGATGGTAGGTTAATTTACCTCCTGAGCTGTCTCTGCAGCCTACATGGATGTCTTTTTTTCTTAGAAGAGATTCTAGAACTCAAGCACAGTCCATTCCTCTGTCTGTCTATGTCTCTGTGTCTGTCTTTCTCTGTCTCTGTCTGTCTGTCTCTCATTCTCTTTATTTCTCTTTCTCTCTCGACACACACCCTCCTGGCTGTGAGGTACTTGGTTTTGCTAAGCCCTGTGCTTTCACTATAATCTGCTGCATCAGATATTAACTGATTATTAGTTAAAAAACTGTAAAATAAAAAACTTTTTCCTTATAAGTTTATTTAGCTTATGTATTTATTACAAGAGCTAAAATTAGCAACCTGCAGATATGCACATGTCAAAGTTTGTTTTTAAAAACATAAAGAGGTGAAGTAAAAATGTTGAGATTCCTTACATTATTCATGTGATCTTTATTATGAATTTGTTCCTCCATTCATGCAGCTAATTCTTTATCCATCATTCAATATACGTTTTATAAGCATCTGTCATTATCTAGAGAATGCATGAGACACTCAGAGGACATGATAAAGTTCATTCTCCCAAACTTAGTACGAGACAAACCCTAAAATATTCAAGCTACTTGCTTGGAGATGTTAGGGATACTGATCAAGAAGCATTTGCTAGAAGACTGGATTTATAAAGGGAGTCCTGAGTGATGATGCATTAGGCAGCCTAAGGGAGGTCTCTGGAAGTTGCATTGTCTTCTTTAAATGGCCTTTTCAATGTGAGCAGTGTCTAAGTTAATAACTTTTGAATAATGGCTCTGTAGGCATAATTGCTATGCTTATATCGCATGATCCCATTACTTTGGACACAATGGTTAGACTAGAAATGGATGACTGAACCAAAATCAGTCATTTATCAATGCAGCAGCTGTTCAGATAGAAGAGTCTGCTAGATTATACCTTGTCAGATGACCAGAATATGTCCCTGGGGGTAATTAATAAATCATTTCATTCATAGTTTCAACAAGCAATAACTTAGCATATGTTCTGGCATATGGGGAGGAATGTGACAAACAGATATGGACTCTGTCTGTCAGTATCAGGCAATCCTGATCAATTTGATCAGCTGATTCAAATAAAGAGATAAGCAGCAACATGGGAAAAACATCCTAAGGTTATCAATTATTTGATATATAGTTACATATATAAATTTACATACTTCTATATTTATATCTCTTTACAAAGAGACATCGCTTAAATATTGATTTCTTTTTTGCTGTATATGTTTGAATGTTTGCCAGATACATGTATGTATGTGTATACTGCGTATGCCTGGCATCTGGAGAGTCAAAAGCTGTGGACCAGGAGTTACTGATGTTTGTGTACCATCACATGAATGTTGGAACCAAACTCTGCAAAAGCAGCAAGTACTCTTAATGGCTAAGCCATCTCTCTAGCCCCCCCCCTTATGTGTTTTTAACTTATATTATACATAATTTAGAACCTTAATATTCTCATCTAAACTTGTATTAATATGATACATACTGAATATTCAATGTTAAGAAGGAACAATGAGTGATGGAGCAAACATTTTAAATCAACAATGCTTCTTAGAAGAGGGAAAAATTGAGGAAAGAATGTAGCCTATCTTTGCTGAGGCACAGTGGAGCAGCAAGGTTGTGAAGAGCAGGGAGAAGGCACAGTTTTAAATGAGAAGTAGTATGGTGTAACTCCCCCACACTCACCCCTGCCCAGAATAGTTCTATGGAGCTATGGAGTCTGGCCATTATCCAGAGGGTTCATGGGAAACAAAAAATCATATTGGGAAGGAGAGAGATGGAATAAGATTTCCACTTCTGAAAGAGCCTTAGGATCCTGATTCAAAGGGAAAAACGAGGTGGATTGCTCGCTCTTTGGGTATGAGATATACTTCAAAAGTGATTAATACTATGAATGAGTACACAGACAGCAGCACAGCAGAGGCTCTGAAGGAGGAGAGTTCAGGCCAACACTGGAGAATGGGAGTCCATTCTTATAGCCTTCACAGAAAGTAGGTGGACAGAATATTGAAAAGTTTTCTTGGGGTTGGATCTGAAGAGATGGCACAGAATTTAAGAGCACTTGTTACCCTTGCAGAGTTACAAAAACAGGTTTGGTTCCCAGCATCCCTGTAGCAGCAAACAAATCTCCATAACTCCACTTCCAGGGGATCTATTGTACTCTTGTGGTCTCCATGGGCACATGATACATACATGTATGCAAAACACTCCCCGCCAACACACAAATAAAATACATTTTACAAATAAATAGTCTGCAGTTTGCTATTGATGGACTAACCAACAAGTGCCCAGTTTATTGTTTATGTGAGCAGTTGAGTTCATTTCTGAGACTCACATGGCAGAAATAGACAACGAATTCCTGCAAGTTGTGTTTTGACCTCCACATGCACAATATGAGATGTTCCCATTCGTTCTAAAAACAAAGTAATGATATGTAATTGTAAAAAGATATTAAATTCAATAGAATTATGGAAATCTATGGTGCATAAAAAAATTAAAAAGATGCTAGGAGTGTCTCCTCCAAGGACCCTGGGTCATTCAGTATTATCTAGTGCTTGTGAAGATACAGGTTTTCCAGCTTGTAAAACTTTAACCATTTCCAGTATAGAGGATGCAACACTGACAAATATAATTAAAAACTAAATATTATATTATTAATGTTAATGAAAAAATAAATGATAATATTTGGAGGAAGAATTAGTGTCCTTTTTAAGGATACAGAAGTTATCTTCTAATTTTTAAATTTTTGTTTCAGTGAAAAGGAAAACATGTTGGTCTTATATTTCTTCTGTTTGAAACTGAATATTGAGTTTAGCATGGGACTGAAACTGAATTGAGTTTAGCATGGGACAAAATTAAATGGTACATTTTTTTGATCTTCCTGCAGCAATAATTTGCCTAGAACAAATTTTAATTTGACCTTGTAGCTGGCAGCCTGTAAAACTGTGGTTCAAAGTCAGTTTGTAGTATTCGCAGTTATATTTGCCTGGTTACTAATTAGCTCTATGAAACAAACAAACAAACAATTCAGCTATGTTTTAACTCAAACTCCAATAAGGTCTACAATTAGATGTATCAACTTTTTGTTCTTGGTTTAAAAGTTTAAATTGTGAAAATTAAAATACATCATTTCAGTAATGACAGGAAGCTTGTTACAGTTATTTGAATATATTTATGTTAAGTTTGTTGATATCCAAATGAGCTCTGGGGACTCCTCTACCATTTTCATTTTTCATTGTGGTGTTGTGTCTGTAGTGACTGTCACAGAGGTTTACATTGCCGCAAGGCTACTGTTGACTCTTAGTAAAGAAGTCAGCCATGCTGTTTTTATCATTAGATGTAATGTCTCTGATCAAAGTAATGTAAATGTTACATATTATGAGACTATATATAGTTACAAACCCAGGAATCCTAAGTTCATTTGGAATTGCTACCACTCTAGTGAGTTTTGAGGTAAAATTGTATTTGAAAAAAATATGAATAAATTGTAATAAATAATAAATAAATAAAAATACAAAAAGAAAAAATCAAACACCAAAAAATTATCTATGAGCTTATTATTTGATAAATACATAAACAGAAAATATAGTCTTTGTTTTGGCTCAGGCAATGCCCCTAGCAACCATCCATCCCACTGAAGTAAGTATGGCCAGGGGTGATCAGATACAGAAAATGTTTGGATGCCTCTCCATTTGCTGGCATAGACATGTCACATTTGCTGTCTACAAGTAAATGATGAAAGCTCTAAGTTAAAATCATGTATTTTGAAGTTTTCTGCCATGAGTATAAATTAACCCTTAGCCCATGGCATTTGTTTCCAGTTTTACCTTGGCCCCTTTTCTCAGTTGACCCTGAAAGTTTTTAACTGTATGCTCCAGCTTGTTCTAACCGAGAGATCCTCACTGGGTCATACAGATGTGTTGTGTGCTGCTTTTTTTTTTTTTTTCCTCTCTTTTCTCAGGGTGATCTTCCCTAAACGCTCATTTCCCAGGTGGTACTACACATAGTACCTGCCACTGTTTGTCCCATGCCATGTTGTTTTCTTTAACCTAAACCTGATTTTTTTTCCCTCCAGATTATTAAACACATATTGCTACTTTCTGCTGTTGCACCTGGCTGTGAGCTTCTCTTTCCTGATAACCTATGTTAAAGGTCAGACCTTACATGATTGACATTCGAGGCATGCCTAAAGTAGAATAATGTGAACTCCGGTGGACAAATAGATTCTCGTTCTTGTGAGGTTGAATTGAGAAATAACATTATAAACTAGAATGCAGAAAACAGACTACTACACATCTAAGGTCGCTGTCATATAACAGAATGAGAAAGTTCCAGCATTAACTGACCAGACTGATCGTGCTGAAGAATAGCTAGAGAATGCAGGGTTAGGCTTCTGGGTTTTGATATTATTAGACTATCTCAGTTTTACTCTTTAAATTTCAACTTGAGTTTCCTGTCCAATGTTCCAGGTTTCTAGTGACATGTTGCTAGGATATTCTTATTTATGTAACCTTAAACTAGACATGGAGTACTTAAATCACCCAAGTCTCTCCATTAAATGTGCGTGTGTGTGTTGCCAAACAGGCATATATATAAATATATATATATATGTATGCATATATGCCTCTCTCTCTCTCTATATATATATATATGTGTGTGTGTGTGTGTGTGTGTGTGTGTATGTATGTATGTATGCATTAACACACATTTGTGTGTGTGCAAGTGAATAAACAACTGTTAACATAATCAGTTCTTTTCACTTTGTTTTAATGTCATCTATGTAGTGAAAAATTTACAATTGATTTCTGCCATATGACTTTCTGAGGTATATACTTACCCTACTAGAAAATTCTTTAAGATCTCATTAAAAAGAAGCTCCATTCAACTAAAAAATTTTATTTAAATTTATAATATACTATTTCATATCAACAGATTCTTGGCAAGTCACTTAACTGTAAAGTGCATCTGAAGTTCTCTGCCTCAGGGCAGAAGTAGGGAGGAAATGTCAACACAAAAAGGTGACACTCCTTTCGACAGCATTCATAGTGAGGGTCAGTGCTGTTTATTCTGTATTTTAGTTTTACTGTATAATTTAAGCTTACAGATAAAGATGTTAATGAGAAGTTACAAAGTTCCCTTCTTAGTATAAAATGTGAAATACAATTTAGCTGTCACATGAGTAATGTGAGATCTTCTGCTGCGGAGGAATGCTGGGATCTGAGTCATCTGTCTAGACAACTATAACCATAGATAGAAATGTTACCTCTCTACTTATAAGCTTAACATTTGACCATTAAAGTGAAGGTTATTTGCTCAAAAGCACAATGCTGACTGACAAATTCTGCCAAGGAACATAGAGTTACAAACAAATATCCACTATCTAGTAGATATTCCTTTGTGGGAAGCATTTTTTTTTTCAAAGACTAAATTGTTTTATTTCTTCTAAAGTATCTAGACATGAAAATTAAGAGTATTGATTTTTTTCTCAATTATATTTGTTTTTATCATGATATTTCCTCATTTAATAAACATTTAAGTGCAAAGTAGAGCATTGTTACTTACAAGCACGTTGTTTTACAGAAGTCTGCAGAATGTCTTTATTTTGTGTAAATAAACTTACACATTTTCTGACCAGCAAATGCTCATTACTCGTCTATCTTCTGGAAATCAGTTATTGCTCAGCAGTTTCCTCATCTACTCAGAGTCATGTACTAGTTCCCCTTTGTCTTGTTTCACTTAGCACAATAGTCTCAATGTAAATCAGCTGTTGTTACACATGGCAAATCCTCCTTTTCATAAGGCTAAATTACAGATATTTTAAAACATTACTGTACAGTTTCATGCGTACTTCACATTTTCTTTGTGCATTTATCTTTAGGTTATTGTCAACTCTGTTGAGAAAAAATGCTGGGGTGCACATGGAAATAAAAGCATCTTTCTGAGATGCCTTTAATTCTTTCCAATATGTATCCATTGCTGGATTTTCTTGCCAGTTTTTTATGAAATAGCATGATTTCACAATCAATAATACAAAACTGTTGCAAATTTTCACATCTTCACAAGTATTGGGGTGACCTGCAAATTTTGGATTTTCTTGCTATGAAAAAGTGTGTTCTTAGTTTAGAAAAGCGTAAGCACAAAAATAAATATAAAATTTGAAGGCAGTATAGGAAAAATAAGTAAAAATATTCTGCAAGTGTGAATAGATGTAGAAAAAAACTAGTTACAGACAGTCATAGAAAGAAACATTGAATTTGAATATAATAATGTCTCCAAAGGAAGGAGACAGTTAGCAATATTAAAAAGACAAAAATACTTTTTCTGTGTTAAAAATTGGAAAACACTACAACAAAGGGCACTTGAACAACATATACTTTTGCTTCAATTATCAATATTGAACTAATTATAATATGTTCAGTAATTATCACAGTTTTCTATGTCTTCTCTTAGAAAAATCAAATGAAAGAAAAAGAAGAAAATTCACTTGTCCCTCTTCCTCAAATTCACAGGAAGTAGACTTAGACAAAGAGAAGATTGAGGGTTGGAGTGCTAGACTAAAGTAGCAGAACAGAAATCAGAAGATCTTTTAAATCACACCAAAGATTTTTCTCAAGCCAGGCTAGAAGAATTCAATCTGAAGACTACAGTGCCTGCCACCTTATGAGGAGAATGCAGGATGATATTCCAGGCCTATTAAAATCCTGTAATTTTTTTTTCAGCTACCATAAAAGAATTATCTCCAGATGAGAGAAACCCACAAAACTATGAAGAAGTTGGGTGGCAGCCCATAGACGTTAGATCTGAAAGATTTAAATAGTTAATGGTAGCATATGGCATGCATTCATCTTATATAAAACAGATACTTAATAACTGGGACCCATAAAATTGTATAATTCAAAAAGACTGGAAAATTTAATATTAGATATTTTAGAAGCTGGCTCTCAACTACAGTGGCTGACATGGTGGAGAGAAGAGACTTCAGCTATGGAACAATGTCATAGAACTAGAGGTATTAATATTGTCAAGGATCAGTTGCTACGTAAAAGTCAGTATGATGATTTATGAATGCAAATTATGTTTAATGATGCCACCTTAGAGAAATGTTATTTAATGGCTACAAATGCTTGGGACAAGGTTGAACAACAGGGGAAAATGGTCTGAATCATTCACCAAGATAAACCAGGGCTCAGAAGAATCTTTTAGTGACTTTTTTCTTCTATGAATAGAGCAATATCAGGTACAGATGCAAGAAAAGTTTAGCTTTGGAGAATGCTAACTCTGAATGCAAAAGGGCTATTAGACTTTTAATGGCAAGATCCATGCCTATTTAAAACTACTGTGGATTGGATATTGAATATAATGCTTTCAATGCTCTATGGTAGGACAAGCATTTGCTTACAGTATGAGCGCTCAAAGTGTCCAATGCTTCAGCTGCGGACGACCTGTTCATTTCCTAAAATACTATAGACAGTTTCTAAGGATGTTTTCTATAATGAATCCAGCTTTCTTGGGATATGTAAATGATGTGGAAAAAGTAGACAAAGGGCTTATGTATGTAGATCATTAAGAGGTATACAAGGACATTCCTTACAATTGGGAAATGGCCAAAGGAGCTTTGCTTGGGCCCCACCAAAAAACTTTATGAGCCATTTGTTCCCTATCACATAAGAAGAGACTGTGAGGGGGACTAGAAAAATAAATGCCTGACATGACAGACACTGCTGATCTGGCCTTAACCACTCCAATGGATAGAACACGAAATTTTAAACACAACAGAAAACATATTTTGACAAACTGCTATAAATGATGAGAGACCAATGTTAAAATTACAATTAGATGAAATTGAGATACAAAAGGAATAACGAACAAAACAATTACTACAGCTTCACTAAATTCAGCAAAATATAATTCCAATAAAAAATAATTTAAATGTCCTCAACCAAAACTGAGTGCATTTTGAAATATATTGAGAAAGTCCATTTATTTAAAAAGAACTTACATAAACACTTATTTATGTTATGCAAACACTTATTATAGCCTAAATATTCATTTGAAAAATAAACTTGAAAATATAGTAACAAAACTGATCAAATGAAAGCATACTCCTGCAATGACAGCCTGATGAAGGTGTTACCTCATTCCATGATTGCAGAAATTTTGTATTGTAATTTCTTTGCTCCAGTTTAATTGTATTTTATCTTAGTTTACAATTCTTTCTCATATCTACAACTTAAGCACATACATAAGACATGGTACATTTGCTGTATTTCAACATCAAATACTTCCTTTTCTAGGCAGACTGGAAATATGGTGTTTATGGGAAATATTACATCCTGATTAAAAATATAGTTCTGAAATACCTTTGGAAACATGACAATGGTATGAAAAAACCATTAAAAATAAAGGTCTTTAAAGGCCTATCAGTGTGTTTTGACTACATTGTATTCATTGACTGAAAGGTGTGCTTTTCCTGTCACTAACATTAGTAAATAAACATTGTTAAGCAATCAAACCTATAGAAGTATTTATAGAGCTAGATTTAGAAATTAGAAAACTGAACGTAAAGCCACAAGTTGATTACTGGGCCACGATCTTCATTTCACGCCAATAGCAAATTTCCTAAAGATTGTACAATGTGATAAATTTAAAACTCTTCAGAAAAACTCTTCCTGTAATAGTATCCTTACATTTCCAGATTCATAAAGAATCCATAGCAGAAGAAACATCTGAGTCATTATGAGATCTGTTATCCACCCAAAGGCAGGTGATGAAAGTTAACTATCCTCCTAAAAATTAAATCTGAACGTTTTAATGGGCAGAAATTGAAATACAGCTTATTTCTTAAAGGGACAAATAATTTCACACACACACATCATTGGAAGCAACTGAGGATGAAGTACACTGATGGAAAAACTACACAAGAGTTAAAAGATCAATGTATTAATTGTAACACTCTGTCAGTGGCAGCACTTACGAAATCTTTTATAAATGCCTCCTTATAACAATGTTTTAATTATGAAAGGCTTTATATGATTTAAAGCTTTGGCTCATGCCATCATAAACAACATAAGTGTCATCTTTGAAAACAAGCACAAGTGGGAATCTCTTTCAGTGGCACACAGCACAGAAAAAGATCGGAAGTTTAAGTTTTAACGCTATCCCAGCTCTCCCTATTCCTACCACTATTCTACAAATCCCCTCTCCTACCCAGTTCCCTCCCTCCATCCACCACCAATCCCTTGGGCCTTTACACAATGGAATACTACTCAGCTATTCAAAACAGGGACATCACGAAATTTGCAGGCAAATGGACAGAACTGGGAATCTCTGAGTGAGGTGACCCAGACCCAGAAAGACCTGCGCGGTATGTACAGCGGGCATTCGCCATGAAGCCCAGGCTAGCGGGGCTGTAATCCACAGACCCAAAGGCCCGTAACAAGGAGGGCCAAGGGGGGAGGCTGGAATCTCACTCAGAAGGGGAAATAAAGTGTCGGAGTCTTGTGGAAGAGTGGGGGGAAGAATTGAGGGAGCCAGAGGGTTCAAAGACACCGCAAGAAGACCTACAAAGAACACTAACCTGGACCGACGGGGTCCACAGAGACTGAACCACCAACCAAAGAGCATCTATGGGCTGGACCTAGGCTCCCCTACACATATGTAGCAGAGGTGCAGCTTGGTCATCATGTGGGTCCCCTAACGATGGGAGTGGGGGCTGTTTTGACTTTGTTGCCTGTCTTTGAGTCCCTTTCCCCTAGCTGGGACGTCTTGTCCGGCATCAGTGGGAGAGGATTCACTAGGTCCTGCTGTGGCTTGGGGGGGGGGGGGGGGGGTGGGTTGTGGGGGGGGGGGGGGGGGAGTGTGCCAGGGTGTGTGTGTGCGCGTTTCCTTCTCTAAAGAAAAAGGAAAGCAGGATTGGGAGGAGTGGGGCCTGAGGGTGGGACTGGGAGGAGAAGAGGGAGGTGGCTGCAATCAAGCTGTAAAGTGATTAGATAGATGATAGACAAATTTAAAAAACAAAAACAAAACAAAACAAAAAACAAAAACAAAACAAAACAAAAAACACCTCTGATGTCCGGACCTGGTAAGATACAAAAGGGAGGAAGCTGAACAGAGGGAAGCTGGAGCGGTGAGTCTGCCCCGGGGCGGGGTGGGAAGACAGGCCGGCAGGCTATTGGAGAACAGGCACAAGTGCTACTGCCATGCAAATCTCTGCAGATCTGGAAAAAGTCTGGCCCCAGACTGGTTGCCTGGGCCAGAAACCTTCAGCACACTCTAACCCTTTGGGAGGTGCTCACGTCACTCCACTCACTGGCCAATCGGAGCCTTCAGGGGGACCGGCCAGTCAGAGGAGGAAGAGTGTGTTTCCGGGTTTCTTGCTGCAGATTCCGCTCCGTAGCGAAGTGCACGCTTGAATTGTTTGGTGTGATCTGCTCTGAGCGCTGCTGCTGCGTGCTGTGAAGGGAGCTCAGGCAAGCCTGGAAGTCGATATGGTGAGTACAGGGTCACTGCTCACATCGGGGAGGAGAGGTGCTGAGCAGCGGGAGCTGGTGCGGTGGGCTGTCCCCGGGGCTGGGTGGTAAGAAGCAGCCAGTTGGCGGCCATCTGTGAGGTCCCCTGTGGTCTCAGTCACTTCCTGGACCCTGCGGTGGCCTCTGAATGACTTCACTATGGGAGCTGCGGCTGCCAAAAGCATTGGGAGCAGGGGCGTGCCTGCTTGTGTGGAGAAACATCCTTGGCAGGATTCCAAACTCAGAGGGCCCTAGTTTCTCCAGTATCTTCTGCAGGTTCTGCCCTTAGCGTTTAACATTCGGGTGTAAGATCCATTTTGTGGAGGTTGTAAAAAGCACCTCCTGTTGGGTAGTATTGAACTGTGATGTAGACGAGAAGAGTTGATGATGTAAAGGATTTACCAATGCTTAGGTAATATTAAGGGACACCAAGTAGAATTTAACTGAGGGAGGACTGTCTCTAAAACACCCCACAGGCTAACCAGGCCTGTTAGAGGTTAGGATGCTGGGTTACACATGTTTGTTCACCTGGATTGTCCAGAAACATGGCTCAGAGCCATGACAAAGGAGGCAACCCTGATTTACAGCCAGCCACTAGGCCCGTTCTCATATCAAAGAGCAGGCCTCTAACAGTCTGCTCCATGGGGCATTACGAGGTACAGCCAACACCAAGGCCTGGTGTGCCAGAAAGGTTTAGTTTTCTTCTTGAGCTTAGGAGCTGGAGAAGCTGTCTTTCTCCCAGCTGCCCTTCCTTATGTAATCTAACCGTTTTGGTTATCTGGACTTTTTCATTTATCATTTACTATCCTGACCTCTTGGTCTAGCTTTTGCCTCTCCCCTCCTCCCTCTCTTCATATGGTTCAGGGTCATGTTTACTGAGGACTCTTCCAGATGTCCTTGGCTCTGGCTATTTCTCTTTTATCTACAGTAAACTTTCTATTCCACCATAGCCAGGAACAGTCATGTTCTTTTCTTTTTATTTATTTATTTTTATTCCCCTCCCATTAACTGCTCTTTGCTCTCAAATTCATGGCCACTTTTTGCTTTAATGGTTGTTATTGTTGGAATGTGACTGAAGCTTGGCTGCAGGACTTTCCAGCTATTAGGTAGAGGTGGCTGCACTGGACACGCAGTGTGTAATAGAATACACACTGAGTTGTCTGCTGAGGTATCAGAGTCTGAGCTGCTGAAACTGAGACTGTGGTTCTGTTGGTCCATGTGTTTATGTGGGCAGAGGCCCTTGGCCTCTGCCCCTCCTTGAATGTTGATTCCTTGGGAATGGGGAGGCTGTGCATCTCTGGCAGTGGAGAGCTGTGATACTTATAATATCACTGTCAAGTGTGCACACAGGCATTGGTGGTGGTGTGCAGTGGGAAGACAGGTTGGAAAACTGAAGGTCTGATTTCTAGAAGTTCTGAACCTTGCATTCCACATTCAGTTTTGTGTGACAAATTTTATAAATAGTTTACAAGCTGGTAGAAAGGGATAGGTGTTAGGGATCATCCTTCAGCAATATTTGAGTAGAATCTTTTAACCTTTCCACTACCACTAGTCACAATGGCATGATTCAAGAAAATTCAATTCCAGGGTACAAAAGGAGGTTCTGAGATGCAGAAGTTTTTCAGATGTGTTTGGTGTTGGGTAGGTGGATTGGGCAGATTCTTATGACCTATTTCATGTGTCAGGAAGCAGGCATGAAATTATTCTTCAACCTTGTTTTGTGTGTGGGCTTCAGTGGGGCTGGGTTTGCCTGAAACCACAAGGGAGCATGAGGGCCTGCAGAGCCAAAGTCCACCTTTCTCATCTCCATTTACAGAGAGAGGTCTAGAGCATGGAGCTTCTATGTTTGGAAGTGAAATGAGTAGTAGCTGGCGGGACAGAAATATAACAGTTTAGGGATCACTTTGAGTTTTAATTGTAGGAGTTGAGAAGTCTGTGTTTATTTAATTTGTACACACAGACAACCAAGGTAACATTGTTCACATACACACTCTTCCTGGTGGAAAAGCATACTTTTACAGTGTTGGCTCTATCATGCTTTCTGTTGTGTACATGTTTGTGATATTTTAGGACGCAGTGACCTATGAGGATGTGCATGTGAACTTCACTCAGGAAGAGTGGGCTTTGCTGGACCCTTCCCAGAAGAGTCTCTACAAAGATGTGATGCTGGAGACCTACAGGAACCTCACTGCTATACGTAAGGCAGTGATTCTTTCCCTTTTTAAAATAAGGGGACAACTGTTTCTTTGTTATTGATGCTCTTCTATAATTTTAATTGAGAATGAGGAAGAATGGGGTGAATAAATCAGGCATGGTTGTAAAGTTCACTGAATATAGAAACATAAATTTTGCCTAATTTCCAATTATATGTATTTTCTGATACTATATTTTAGGCTACAATCGGGAAGACCATAATATTGAAGAACATTTTCAGAGTTCTAGAAGTCATGGAAGGTAATTTTCATTTGCAAACTGATATGAGTATGTCTCTGAAGAAATTTTAATGTGTTCTGGAAGTTTTAAAGAAAAGCAACAGTGTAAAAAAGCACAGCTTTAAGTGTATCGATGATTACTAAATTCTCACAAAACCCGGTATCTAAATGTCAGGTATCTGATTTGTGTTTGCAAGGCATTCTTCTAAGAAAGAAGACAAAAGTGCCTTAACATATATCACCATTTGAATCATAGCCCCATTGGAGCTATGATGTAGAACTGCCAATCCACTTAGTCTTATGCCACTTAGATAGTGCCAGAGGTATACACATTGACTAGGTGATAAGTGTATGTCCAAAACCTTCTGATAAGCAAACAGTCCATAGTAAAGCTGGCTTTACTAAAAGAATTGTAGTAACTTTACCAAGTTTAGTGAGAGGGGCAGTTTATGACAGTCAAGAATGTTGTTGTGGAGAAATCTCAAGCCCCATACCACGTGTCTGTGAAGAACAAAAAGCCAAACTGTGTGAGTGCAATGTGAAACCCTTTCATTTGTTACTCTTTTAATAGGTATATCATATGTCATAGAGGCTACAGGCCGTGTGAGCATAGGGATATTGAAAGAAGCAACATTCCTCCCCCTTTCTCTCCCAGAACAATTAGGAGACATGTAGTAGTCCCCACTTTGA
>NW_026594936.1:0-7762 GCF_907164565.1 Psammomys obesus | reverse complement strand
ATAGATAGATAGATAGATAGATAGATAGATAGATAGATAGATAGATAATAAATAGAACTTTAGATTAGCCTTCATAGTCCAACAGTGACCATCTGTTCCCAGAAGAAGTGGAGAATCCAGTAGCTACAGAAGCTGAATGCCTCACCAGTTCTAATTTAGTGATGTAAATTCTCTGAAGAGTTGGAGATATCGAGTCACCATTAGATAGAGCAGAAGCTGTCATCTGAAGTTAGCAGAAGCAGGGAGAGCTAAAGTCAGGCAAGTATGCCCAGCTTTCTCTTAGATCTCTTTCTGTGTAGGCTATTCCTTGAAAAGCTGTCACCCACTTTGAGGGAAGATCTTCTTTCCTTAGTTAATCTCTGGGAATGTTCTTGCTGATACGTTTAAAAACTTATCAAAAGGGTAATTTTAAGATCACAAAGCTAATCATCAGACCTTTCTAACAGCTGTGTTTTCTTCTGTAGATGTTGCTTTGTGTATCAAGTGGTTGTCTGCTAACATTTGTTTCTTGGATGATGGATTAACTAAAATACAGTAACTTTATTTTGAGGCTACAAAAAACTGAAATAAAGGGGTCACTACTCTTCCTACTTTCTGGAGGTAACAGTCTCATGCTAAGACTTGAGTACTTTCTTTGTGTAATAATCATGCCAAAACAGGGACAGGAGAGAGAGCTCAGCAGTTAAAATGGCTTACTCTTCCAGAGGACCCATGTTCTATTCTCAGGCCAGGCAGTTCACACCCATCTAATTCTAGCTCCATAGTCTTTGATAAACTCTTCTGGTCTTAGAGAAAATCTGTACATCTATACACACACACACACACACATACACACACCATCGTCCTATCAAAAGAGGACTAATTTGCCATTGAGCTGAGCAAACCTGGGCTTTGAGGGTTGACAATACAGCCTGCCAATGGCCCTTACAAACAAGGTTTCAGAAGACTGATCTTAGTAAAGCCAGCAACAGGTCTGATCCTTAAAAACTAACTATTTCAAGCTACCAGGGTGTGCCCAGAGGAAGTCCAGTCCTAGCTAGTTAATAAAGCAAGGCCTTCTGGGAATGTAGTACATGAGGGTGGGGAGGAAGGGAGACCTGATATACAGACGTGAGTGGCCTGTCCATATCACTCATTTCCACATAACAAGAATAGACTAGCCTGACTTCCAGTTTTCAAAATCTACCTGGCAGTGCCCAATTAGTTCCTGTAATTATCAGGGTCCCTTTTGTCTCTCCTAGAAAAAGAAGATAAGGATCGAAGTTCAATCTTTCTACATAGAGAGCTCTCCAGCAGTGTCTGAGAAAAGGTGGCACAATCATCTCCATCCATAGCACAATTCTGAAACATATGATCTATGCTGGTTTCTAGAACTTCCAGGTAAATTTAAACATGTGTTCCCCAGGGTCACCTATCAGGTAAACTACTTGCATTCTAATCTTGGATGCCAGCCTGTTTCCTACAAGGGTGGCCGTGTAGAGCACAGTGAGGAAGAGGTCAAGCACCAACCTGTGGGTTCAGAGTTTCCAAGAAACACAGTGAACAATAATTGGGATGGTCAGAACAAGTCAGGCATGGGTAATGCAATCAAGAGGTTTCCAGCATTCCTTCATTCGTTTGAGTATGAGTACATACTCTATTAACTTAGAAAGATAACTCACAAAAAAAAATCTGCCAAAAGCTCTTGAGCCTTGCCTGTTCAGTACACTGTTTCTGTTTTTTTGTACTAGTTAGTGGAAACAATCTTGTCTCTGTCTCTCAGGCATGTGCAAATGAAAATGATCAGAGTATCTGTAAGAAATGTTCTAGCTTCAGTAACTTCTGATGGTACAGAGTTGTGAAATTTCGGCAAGCAACAACAGTCACGAATCTGGCAATGGCACTAGGGCCACACTCAGGCTGCATGGAAGGTATATTCCCAGAGTACAGCATCAACAGAGAGCAGTTGGTCCGTAAACTGAGATGTGGAGGCTCTCTAGGGTGCATGGATCAATCATCACACTGGTGGCAAGACAGCTGCTTGGGGATGCAGAGGAACCAGAGATCTGTAGACTTGGTTAGATGACAATTGGCCAAATCCCTACCCTGAAGGATGCTCAGAGTAAATTAGAATGGAAAGAGCATCACAGGGCATATTTTCATTTCTCTTGTCTCTTTTTTTTTTTTTTTTGGTGCAAGTTTTATATGACTTTTCAATAGGCGAATTCATATTCTCCTATAAAGAACATTTTGAACTCTTCTTTGCCTTCCTGGCAAGACTTTATGAGCAAACACCTTTGTTGGTTTTGTTTTGTGGGAACAAAGTTACATAGACCTTACACGTATCAGATTTTTCTTAATGAGAAGAATCAAGGACCATCACACATGATAGTTTTTATAATTTATTAATTTCTTTTAAAAAACCATTCTAAATACATACTGTGTTCTAATCATCTTACTTATAAGTCTTCTTTTGCACAAAGCCATGAATTAACTAATCCTTCTAGATATGTCAAGACTCCAGTTGAACAGGAATCTGTTGCATAGACTGACCAGACCTGATGTTCTTCATCTGTGGAGAAGGACTCTGTCTTAGGATTTTTATTGTTGTGATAAAACACCATGATAAAACCCAACTTAGTGAGGAAAGGGTTTAACTCAGCTTACAGTTCCTCATCACAGTCCATCACCAAAAGGAGTCAGGAGAGAAACTCAAGGCAGGAACGTGGAAGCAGGAGTCATGGAAGAACACTGCTTACTGGCTTTCTCCCCTTGATTTGCTTAGACTGCTTTCTTTAATAACCACCTGTCCATGTGCACCTTCAATGGGCTAGGTCTTCCCACATTAATCATTAATCAAGAAATGCCTTACAGGCCTGCCTATATACCAATCATATAGAGGCATTTCCTTTAGCTTTGTGTCAAGTTCACAAAAAACCACCCAGCACAGACTCCATGTGAGACATTGCTTTTCTATTACATTTTTTTCCCAGTGATGACTCCATTCAGTTATGTAGTTTATTCAGAATTAGAACTTTTCATAGATATTGTGGACAATGCAAAATGCGTATAGGACTTAGCGCCAACTTCCTGGAAACAGGTACTGGAACAGAAGCTTTTCAGAACTGGTTAGCAAGTGCTGCAGAGGGGCTAGAGAAGAAGGGTGCAAAAGGAAGCAACAGCTTGAGACCCAGCTGTGGATGAGCCTCTAGATCATGCAGTGTGAAAGCGTTTCAAAGAGCAGGACAATCGGTTGATGTCCCCTGGAGATCTTTTATCATTTTTTCCATCCCATTGGCTCTCAGATCCAGTGAATACTCCTCTCTGAACTTAGAACTCTGGGTTTCCATCTGTCTTCCAGGGTGAATGTTTAAACTGGAGTTAGTTGTGTCTGTTGAAAACTCACACTGTCGAGCCTTAATTTCTTTCTTTAAGTCCAACTGAAAGAGAAGTTCTCTAGTACCTCAAAGATATTAAATCCCTGGGTTTATTTCAGTGTGACTTTGACAGATGTATGACAGGTCAGTCCCCATGACTGAGAGATGTGTCGGAAGCCCCTTTATCCTCATTCATTTCATCATTTTAGACCCAAATCAGGACTGTGTGAGGCTCTGCCTGCCTTCTCTTTCCATTACTCAAAAGAAACACACGGCATATTTTTAGGAGAGCGTGCTTTGTTCCTTGACTGCTACTGAAATGGAGGGAAAAATGTGTAACATTTTAAGGAATTTCAGGAAGATCGTCCACAAGCCAGGAGGGCCTGTTAGTCTAAGAAATACCGAGGCTTGTTTCTTTTGTCTTTTGTTCAAATTTTAGAAAACAAATAGCTAGCATGCTAATTTAGGAAGTCCAGGATTCCTAAAATATCGATGAAGCACATAATCCTGAAAAACACAGCATATCTATTCTATCAAAGTGGCTAAAAAAGGATGCAAGTGCCGTTCTTAGATTGTTTAGTCAAAAGTTCTAATACCTCCATGGCCCATGGGGAGCTTCCTGTTGTTAGTATTTTGTGTATAAACATTATTAAAGGACTCACCTACTTCCTAGTAATTTATGGCAGATCAATCAAAACAGCCAATTCCATACAAACAGGGAATTTAAAATCACCTTGTAGCTAGGACTGACAGCTTTTAGATGTACCTAAGCAGGATATATTTCTATGTTATATATAAAATATAAATTCAAAGACACTTATTTTCTTATGTTCATGTGGCAAACACTTTGGTGACTATATAAGTATTAATGCTGTTTCTCGTCCACTATAAAATTCTTAAGAATTCCTGGTGATCATTCTCCCATCTTTAGAAGATAAAATTATTGATTTAACATTGGATTAATATTCCATTATTTTGATATTCAAAAAGTGACTCCAGGGTTTCTATTCAAATAACAAAACACAATTTTAAAAAATTTCCAGTGACATTGTTGCAATTTAGAAATAAGTACAATCAGAACTAGGCTGTCAGCCATTTTCTGATAGAGATTAAAACAAACGTAAACATGATTTTCCTTGGCATTTAGAAATAAGTTAACAAAACAGAAAGCAAAGCAGAGGGCGTCCTTATCACTTTTAAAAAAAATCAGGAAAATAAGTCATTACTATTATCAATCTCAGGAAAATGAGATTGAGAATATTTAGGTAATAAGTACATGGTGTGGCACAGACAAACTTCAAATGCAAAATGAGTACTTTACAGCAGGTACCTGTTGCTGAAGACATTCCCTAGACCCGGGGCTCAGAATATCCAAGTGAGATCTAACCTGAAAGCCTCCTTCCTGTGATACTGCTTCCTAGAAGCAGAAGGTGCCGTGCAAGCTGCTGGGGGAGGGAAGCAGCCTGCAGTCCTATCCAGGTGTGCTGCCTATGGATCACAACAATGACCACCATACCAACAAATCCCCAAAGGTGCCACAGTGCCACTTACATCTGGCAGCAGCCAACAGCTGTCTACTTGGCCTTAATGCCTGAGCAATAGAAGGGAATTTGTGTATGGAATTGCAACCCTAGCCAGTACCTGAGGCTAGTGAGGACGTGGGTCTTACTGTCACTTTACTAGACCAACGTAACTTCTAATTTTATTCTAAAACTTACTCTTATACCCACAGATAAGGGTATCTCTCACCCTGAACCAAAAATCAAACAAAACAACAGCAAAAACCCTACTTTCTGCAGAAGACGGAGATGAGTACGGAAAACAACAACTGACCATAATGCAAAGATCAACTGATCATGAGGTGGCCAGTTCCAAAGAATACATCTACAACACAACTCTTGCACTTGAGGTCCAGGGAACATTCATTGGTAGAAGGGGGTGGGGTAGCTTGTAGGAGTCAGAGGACCAAGAAGTCTGCTGTGATATTGTGTCTCCTAGAAATGACCAAGAACTTTTACTCCCGCCGCCTCAATACTATGACTGCCTAAACAAAACCTGAACAATGGCAGTACCAATAGACATGCTAATGCAGAAGGGGGAGACCGCATGGGGTCTCACCCCCCCCAAACAAAGTCCTATAGGCAACTAATGGTTTCAGAGAGAGAGAGAGAATTAGTCTTTCCTGAAAATGAGACCCTTCCATTGGTCAGTTGGTCATCCGATACAAAGTAATCAGGCCTGAAATCATATATATTCAAGCATCTCTAAACAGGTTGAGAAGGTTGTATTTGTTTATATTTGAATGCAAACACACACATGCGCACACACACATGTACACATACACACATACAGGAAAAAAAGAGGCTATCAATCTGAGAAAGGGTGAGGGGACCGTCAGAGCAGTTGGAGGGAAGAAAATAATAAAGAAGTGATATAATTACATTTTAATTAAAATTTAGAATTGAAAATAAAAGAGTCCAATGTTACTTCAAACAAATAAAATAACCCAGGCAGAAACAAAATTATGAAGGGATATTTAATGAGTATATTAGGAAATCTATTATAAATTCTGGTTTCACATAATCTGTTATACTAATTGCTTGATTTCATAGAGGGTATCCAAGCATCCATTGGCTGTTCCTTGAGTTATGAAACTAAGATACCGTGATTTTGCAACTGCATATTTTCATAATGGCAATTTCAAAGATTTTTTTATCTTAAATGATAATTCTGTCTGAAATTTCAGGTCCTCTATCTTTCAGCCAAGCCTTTTACAGATTGCTCATTCAGCCCACACTGTATAAAAATTCCATTTATTATACAATTACTAACCAGAAAACTTTTCTGGCTTGTCAGCAAACCACATCACTGTTAAAATTTAGAGATTTTTGAAACATGGAAAAATAGAAAATACTTTTATGAAAGAAATATAAAAGAAAATAGATATGCTGCCATGACCACTGTGTGAGAAAACTACACCCATCTACAACACATCTACAACACAACTCCTGCACATCTACACAACACATCTACACCCACCCATGGACAGACCCTCTGGCTTCATTTACAATGTTGAACATCAGTGAGATTTTCAGCGTACTCCACTCCTACAGCATTGGAAAGCCCACGATTTACACACAGAAAAACATGTATAAAAACTTTTTTTTTTTTCTAAAATGTCACATTGATGCGTAATCCAGAATAACTGTTGTCTTTGTGATTAGGCTTGAGGTAGCAGAAACATTTCTCTTTAGCCCATAGCCCATATCCCTTTACCTTTTGTCCAAATTTAGTTTTCAAGATTAATCAGTAGAAAGCATGAAAAGATAA
The DNA here is from genome assembly GCF_907164565.1 of Psammomys obesus. Classification (NCBI taxonomy): domain Eukaryota; kingdom Metazoa; phylum Chordata; class Mammalia; order Rodentia; family Muridae; genus Psammomys; species Psammomys obesus. Next base: position 1,076 of record NW_026594936.1, on the reverse strand, counting down.
ATGCAAGCATATATATATATATATATATATATATATATATATATATATATATATATATATATTCTGGAATGGAACTATAATATGTTATCTACTTATATGTCCAGCAGGTCCTTCCAAAGTTGAGTGCCAGAGTCAGGAGTGCCAGAGTCAGTATGAGATATCATATATCTCACACCCTTGGAGGTAAAGAAAAAGAGATAATCAAACTTGGAGCTAAAATCAATAAAATAGAAATAAACAACAACAAAACCACAGAGAATCAATGAAATAAAAAAGTTGGTTCTTTGAGAAAATCAATAAGATTAACAAACCCTTATTCAAATTAACTAAAAGCCAAGTAGAGAATATCCAGATTAACAGAAATAGAAAGGAAAAGAAGGACATAACAACTGACACCAAGGAAATCTAGAGAATATTAAGGATGAACTTTAACAGCCTGTACTCTACCAAATTCGAAAATCTAAAAGAAATGGGTAATTTTCTTGATAATGCTATATAGCAAAGTTAAATGAAGATCAGATAAACAATTTAAATAGACCTATAACCCCTAGTGAAATAGAAGTAGTAATTAAAAGTCTACCAACAACAAAAATCCAAGTTTTTAGCATGGATTTTTTTATTGGACTTTCAAAGAAGAGTTAATGCCAATATTCCTCAAATGACTCCACAAAATAGAAACAGAAGGGTCATTGACCAATTTGTTTTATGAGGTCACAATTGGGTCACCAAATACCCAACCTACATAAAAACCCAACAAAGAAAGAAAACTACAGACCAATGGTCCTTATGAACATACTTACAAACTAAATCCAAGAACACATCAAAAAGACCACCTACCATAGTCAAGTAGGCTTCAGCTCAAGGTGGTTCAACACACATAAATCAAAACATGAAATCCATCATATAAACAAACTCAAAGACAGAACCCACATGATCATCTCATTAGATGCAGAAAAGGCCTTTGACTAAATCTCATACCACTTCATAATAAAAAACCTACAGAGACGAGGGATACAAAGAACATACCTAAAAAAAAAAAAAAAAGGCAGTTTACAGCAAGCCCACACCCAACATCG
>NW_026594935.1:0-26787 GCF_907164565.1 Psammomys obesus | reverse complement strand
ACACACACACACACACACACACACACACACACACACACACACACACATACACACACACACCACCACCACCACCACCACCACCAATCAACACCTTGTATCCTATGGATTTCAGGTGTTCTGAAAGCAGAAACAGCGTCTCAGTGTTCCAAGGTACCTTCCCCTGTTTTCCTGGAAGATTTCAAGTGTTTCTTTTGGAGTTTCTAACGGCAGACGCCAGGGCATCTAGCAGGGAAACACCAAATCTGGTTTGCGGTAGACTGGCCATGGTGGTAGGAGGTTGTCTGATCGTGTTGTGGTGGGAATCCCTATTGCTCGAACCCTCGGAACAGGAGACCCTCTGCTGATGTTGACAAATGGGGGCAGTTAGTCCGTCTACTGAAACTGTGAGCAGAAAACAAAACTGTCTGCATTAGAAATTAACTGGTTCTACCTAAACAGAAGCCCTCATTCTTAATGGTCTGCAAAATGTTCTGTGGGTCAAGCTCTTAGAGGTTAAGTCAGTGATTTGGATTTAACTCTCCTGCTAACTGCTCCACCTACGGAGATCTCATGTGAGCAAAAGAATTCAAACCAATCTCCAAGAAGTTGACATTAAAAAATGTTTGGCATTATTCTGGCACGGATGTTGTACATTCTGTATTGAGTATGTGGTCTATGCCAGGCTCCTTGATTAACAGCTAGAACACAGACAGGCAGCTCAATAAATCAAAACACAGTACTTGAGCTCTGCCTCGAAATATTGATTGTTTGTTTGGCCAACAAGTGCCAGGTACTCTGTTAAGCCCTGGGAATATGAAGAGTCCCCAAGATGAGTCAAACACAGTTCTGCTCTCAAAAGCCCTTTGGCTTCATAGGGGTGACAGATAATAATCACAATACTAGGCAGAGATTTGAAGACAAGTCCAAAGAAAGTGTTGTGAGAGTAGAGATGAAACAATTCGATTCAGCTGCAGGAATCAAGAAAGAATTTGTGGAGGGAATGATATTTGAGAGAATTCCTTGAAAATAAATAGCACGTCAACAGGGATAATCATAAAAGTCTAAGAGAACCATTTGGACAAAGTGCACAGGTGTGAAGTAGTGCGGCTTATTTGGAGAATATTGATGAAAGAAGGTATGTGGGGATGTTTATGGGAAGTGAAGTTGAAATAGTAAGGGCAAGCATACCAGACACTATCAGACCTTTGAGTTAAGAGTCCAAGGATAAAACCTAGACATAGAAGCTTTATTTAAAAATCTGAAGAGTAATTCAGCCAGGGTACTTGGGGGATAGTATTAGAAACAGCCTCTGTGCTTTGGAGTTGCACAACTCAATTAGAAGCAAGGCACTCATACACTTTAGAAAACAGAAAGACCTAAGTAGTATATAGCATTAAATGAGTACCAGCCAAGAGGTGGGTATGGGAAAGCACAAGGTACATATTGGTGAATCACACTTTCCAGGGCAACTTGGAGCCTTGGCTCCCCCTCCCCTGCAAATTCAACAATCTTCCTAAACAAAACCTGCTACAAACCAGAATCATACTTCACATATCCATACCAAATAAATGGCTGGGGAGATAGGGATACAGCAAAAAGGATTGAGAGACAATTCATTTTTAGTCTGGGAAAATAAGAAAATTAACTGATTATAAAATCCAGGAAATTGGTTTGTTCCTGTTTTGTTGTGAATACAGGGCCCCTAATGTATTTTGAAAGCAATAATTAGCGATACAGAATGGAATAAGCAGGCAGGCCACATACCTCTTTTGCTTTTTTGTTTTTGTTTGTTTGTTTGTGAGACGAGGTTTCTCTGTGTAACCCTTTTCTGTCCTAGAACTTACTCTATAAACCAGGGTGGCCTGGAACTCAACCTGCCTCTGCCTCTGCCTCTGCCTCTGCCTCCTGAGTGCTGGAATTAAAGGCATGCACCACCATCACCCCGCTCCTTCCTTGCCTTTGTAAGGTGTGAGAAAGGCAAGTTTTTCCTACCGGCGTGTGAGGTTTAGAGGGTACAAGCTTTCTCATCATGTCTGAACATACAAAGGGGGTTGACACTTACTGCCGCTTACAAAAGAGATTCAACTCAGGGGCCGGCTCTTTGATCACTAACCCCTGAGTGGGGAGCAGCCTTAGAAGGCCACAGAGGAAGACAATACAGCCAGTCCTGAAGAGACCAGATAGGCTAGGGTCAGAGAGAAGGGGAGGAGGACCTCCCCTATCAGTGGACTTGGGGAGGGGTATGAGAGAAGAGGAAGGGGGGGTTGGTAAGAGATGAGGGAGGGGGCTACAGCAGGGATACAAAGTGAATAAATTGTAATTAATAAAAAATAAATTTAAAAAGAAAGGAGATTCAAGGGTTTAGTGATGGCTTATTTTGTATACCATGTGGTTACAAGCCATTATATTTTTGGCCTCTACGAAGTTCTTAGAGGTAAATGATAATCCTTGAGTGACTCAATGTTCCCCAAATTGAGTTCCCTTCTGGATAACATTTTGCAAATCCCAGGGGTGGTCCTGGAAGGAAATTGGGGGAGGGCTTACTGGAAGTGAACTTCTGGTTCTCCCTTTGAATTTGTGACTAAGGCATCTGCTGCCTTTTAAAGCATCCTTCTCCCCAGTTCATTTCCATCACCCTGTAACACAAGGACCAGTGCACCTGCCCTGTATTGGAAAGGAAATAAGTGTCAAAGTGAGAACAGAATAAGAACAATTGGCTCATTCCACATCTCTGTGGGACTGGAAAATAATCACTCTTCACACTGTTAAGGGGAAAGGGAAGGCAGCCTCACTGGAAACAAATGTTATATTGTGGCTTGTGTGCATATCCACTCCAGACATCATTCATTGAAATCACCCTCAAATAATGGCAAGCTCTTATTCAGAAATAAGGTTGCCAGAAAGCCTGCTTTCTTGAATAGCAGGGAGATCTACTAGTCAAGCCACAAGCTGCTCCCTCTCTTAGAGTAAAACTGGATCCATACCACAGCACATGGTCACAGCCCTAGAGAATTCCCTTTCTAGTAAGATGTGATGCCAAGATTGCAATGACTCTGTGGCATTAAAGATCCTGTAGCACTTCTTAAAAGAGTGTTTGCTCTGACCTTCCTGGCCAAAGTTCACATCTGGTAATTGCGTCTGTTGACACTGGCTTTCCTTGTCCTTTCAGCTGCGCACAATATTGCCTGTCTTGCCTCCTATCTTGACTGCTTGTACGATCTCGCTATGTGCTATGAACAGCTATGTTGCACCCCGCAGGAATGCATGTGCAAAGCCTCTGGGAGTACCAAGCTAGAGAAATGTTGACTTGACAGCATCGGTTTTTTTTCTTCCGTAAGGCAGTAAATAGAAGTGTATGAAACAGATTCAAACTGGTAAGGATAATCGTTAACTCTGTGCTTCGGAGTAAACATGTAAGTAAACATGCAGAATAGCATGTGCAAGGCCAGGTATGCCAAGGGGTCAACAAGGCCCATTAGAGATAGGGAAGGAAAAACAGGATGTTTTGTTGTTGTTGTTGTTTTGGGTTTTGTTTGTTTGTTTTTGTTTTGCTAGTAATTCTGAAAGATGGCTTGTAATTTCCGAATAACGTGTAAGGAATTCTCGAGTCTGCCGAAAGGGAGACAGCTACTCTTTAAGTGAGTCTTTGCAGCTTCCAAGCATACAAATGTGTTTCATCTTCCCAACCCTGGGAGGTGTAGCCATAACTGTTAGCTTAATGGTATCATGTAGAAAACTAGGAATGAGTTCAGTTCCCGGATATGCCCAAGGTCTCACTCTAGCAAGTGCGAGAAACAAAGAGATTTTGAATGAGGTCAGTTGGCTCCAGTTGCTTTTACTGTAGAGCACACTGAAACTGAGGAGTAGTGTGTAGGCTGTGTTTTGATGACTGAAGTGTGGGTGTGTGCGTTAAACACTGAGTAGCTAGAATTCTGGAAGGCCCAGAGGTCTCTCTTTTTAACACCTGAAGATAGGGAGCAAAATTAGAAAATGGTAGCTATTTTTAAAACTTAGAAATCTTGTAGATACACATCTTACCTCATCATACAACTGCATTATTCTCTAGGTACTTTAGGTTGTCTACTTCTGGCTTTGTCCTAGACATCTCCAGGAACCATGCCATAACTCAGATAAGTGCTTTATTTTCACTTCTGTGTTCTTAGATAAATAATAATATTGTGTTTCGGTGAAATTCTCAAATCAAGTCATTTACTCATCAAATGTGGTGTGTTTTCTTACAGATAACATCATTTTTTAAATTTGTTTTACTACATTTTCAGGGTGTGTGTGTGTGTGTGTGTGTTTGCATGTGTGCATCGAAGCATACCTATGGAGGTCAGAGGATACTTGTGGGAGTCAGTTCTCTCCTTCCACCATGTAGTTCCCAGGGATAAAACTCAGGCATCACGTTGATGAAGAGAAGCTTTATCTGTTGAGCCATTTCTCTGAACCAGATGCATTGTTGTGAAATATTGTCTGCGGGATCCACGGGGTGAATTAGGCAAGAGAGAAAAAAGCTGAAACATACTAGTAGAGAAAAAAAAATAAAACATGTAAGCATGTTTTCTTGGAAACAAGGGAAAAGAATACAAATATTTGAAAATGGAAGAGAGGTAGAAAAGAGATTTCATAAGAGTAATAATTGAGTTAATTTAAAAGTGTCAACTTCATGGAGCTAATGTGTCTCCAGGCTAATGGAATAATTATAGGTGGTTGAGTGTTGGAATAGGGAAGAAGACATCACTGGCTAAAAGAGCTAGCTTCATACTGAGTTGGACTCCAGGGGCAGGTATTTTAATCCAGGCTTAAGCTCTTCACTTGTCACATTAACTAGTATAAGATCTCCCTTTTGGCAAAGATATTTTAATTTCTTGATTGAAGTATAACTTACATTTTATAAATTCACACATTATAAATGTACAATCTAAAGAGTTTGGTTTTTTGTGTTTGTTTGTTTTGTTTTTGGAGACTGGTTTTTAGCTGTCCTGGACTCACTTTGTAGACCAGGTTGGCCTTAAACTCACAGAGATCCACCTGCCTCTGCCTTCAGGAGTGCTGGGACTACCGGTGTGGACCACCGCACCTGGCTTCAGTTGGGCAATTATTAGCCTACTCCATTTTGAAATATTTCCACTACCCTCACAAGTTCACCATAACTGTTTTAAGACATTCTTTACTCTTACCTCAGTCCTGGGCAGCCACTAATATACCTTCTGTCCTTGTCCACTTGCCTCTTCTGAAGATTTCATATAAATGAACATTATACAAGATGTGTGGCTTGTGCTTGTATTTGGCCCCTTTCATTTAGCAGAATGTTTGAACTTTGACCTGTATTGTAACATGTATCTGTTCTTTGGTGGGTTTTTTTAATTACTAAATATTACTCCTTTTATAGCCATATATTTTGTTTATTCAGTCACCAATTGATGGACATTTGGATTATTTCCCAGTTTGGAATTGTGTGAATAATGCTGCTAAGAACATTTCACATACAAACCTTTGTGTAGACAGATGTTTTTAATTTTTTGGGGGGGGGTAGATTCCTTAGCAGTGTAATAACAGGGCCATCTGATAAATATACACTTAAGTTTTTTGAGAAACAAGCCAAGTATTTTCGAAGGTGATTGTACCGTCTTGTTTTCCCACCAGCAATGTATGAAGTTCTAATTTGCCCATATGCTTTTCTATATTTAGTGTTGTCATTCATTAATTAAACTTTCTAGCTGCTTTTATTGGTATCTCACTGTGATTTCAATTCTCATATCCTTTTGGGTGATGCTTTTAAGAACTCTTCATATATCCTTGGATGGGATGCCCATTCATTAGAGTTTAATAAGGGACAGAAATGAAATAATGTGAATGAGATAGTTTGTCCTCCCTTCTTTGCTCTTCCCTCAGCTTTTGGCTCTTTATGTATTTGTTTGGGGAAGTGTTTGTTTGTGTGTATATATATATATATATTTACTTTGTTTTGCTTTGTCTTGAACTAAAGCACTGTAACAATACCCAGTGTCTTTGGGGACTCTGAAAATCATTTAAGTGGGTTAGGACTGACTACACTGCTTGGGGTAAGATATTACAAGGTGCTGTTCTAGGTATTATCTTACTGCCTCTCCAGAGGTGTTCCATGAGGGACATACTCCATTGCCTGCTTTTTACACATGAGGATAATGACTGGATAATGTGCAAAATGGGAATCAAGTAATAAAATAGTGATTCCAAGTCTTTTTGTTTATTGGGTGCTGGGTATGGAATCTAAACGCTTTCCCACTGAACTAATATCCAGCCCCTGTAACAGTCTTAGTCTTGATACTAGGTCTTCAAAACCCCTATTCTTTCCAGTGTTGTGGCAGGTGGCCACCCTTGAAGGTACATTGTTGGGTGTCATGCTTTAGAATTCCAGCAAAACCCAGACCAGCATCTTTAGGATATAAAGCTTTAGGTCAAGCTTTCAGGAAGCATTTCCTTCCTAACCTGATTAAAATGGATTGGCCCATTTTCCCTTGGCCCAGATTTCTGAGTCTCTGTGTTATAGACAACCTGATTGTAATCTGGAAACAATACAGACTCAGACATCTGTTGAGAAAAGGAAATCTAATAGATGAGGTGGCATATTATGATTGGAGATTATTTTAGGAAGAAAACAGTTTATTTAAACCAACAAAACAATGTTCAATTGACAATGTGCTAAGTTGCAGGTCAAAATATTGTTACAAATTAAGAGGATAAATGAGGCTATTAATATATTTAAAATGTATTGTTATTTGGTTGTCCCTAAGGTTTCAAGGAAATTATATCTGACTGAATAGATGAGGAAATAACACTTTTATGTCATTCAGGAGAACATTTTAAAACCTTTTGCCTGCTTAACTTTAAAATCATTACAAATGTATGTATTTCAATATTTAATACCTATGTGAAACTTCCAGATTACCTTGCATACTCAGTCTAACATAAACACACACACAAACACACACACTTTGTTAGATTAGATATTTTGGTAAGGATTGGCAAGTATGGCCTTTATTACTAGAACATACAGGAAAAATATAAGACATTGTTGCCTTCCCCTAAAACTCTGTAAATCATGGAGCAATAAAAAAAAATCACCCAAAATAAAACAATGAGTTCCTAAGCACCAACTAATTCAAATATGAAAACAATAAGAATTACCAGATGGAAGAGATCACTAGAAGCTGATAAACTGTCCTGTCACCTGTGGAGTAATCTTGCCCTCAAGTAATAAATCTTAACAGCTCATAAGCTAAACAAAAACTCATCTATCCTGATAAAAGAATTTATACTCATCCATTTGCCCTGGAGTCTTATGCTATATATGATGCACAGACTTTTTATTCCTGTGACTTTTAAAATTATTCCTCCTGAAAGCACAAGGAAGAAATGCTTTAAAAAATACCATTAATCAGAAAACTACCATGAAATAGGTCCTCAGACCCCTTACAACAGCTACTAAAACCAAACCAAACCAAACCAAAGCAAACCAAACAACATAAACATCAAGTCTGAGTGTTAATGAGGGGAGAGGAAATTTTAACCTTTGTACACTGATGGTAGGAATGTAAAAAAAAAAAAAAATGATAAAGCCATTATGGAAACCGGTCTGGCTGACAGTTGTTCCTCATAATGTTAAAAATGAAATTATGCTATGATGTAGGAATTTGGCTTCTGGTAATTCTATCCAAAAGAATAAAAAGCTAGAGATACTTGCATACCTATGCTCATAGGAGTGTCATTTCCCACAGCCAAGCTAGGAGCTAGGTTTCCATCAGCAGATGGGTGAGCGCAGTGTAGTTACACATAGTGTTACTTGACTTTAAAAGATGGTTCGGTCAGGTTGTTAGAACATGGATAAATCTTGAAGGCATCACAGCGAGTCTATCAGAAAACAATTTCACTCACATCCATGGTCCAACGCATTATAAACTCGCAAGAGAATGGTGGCTTGCAGGATTTTTCGGAAGAAGGAAATATTGAGTTATCATTTCATCTATAGAGGTGAGATTGCAAGATTAACAATTTCTTGAGACTGGCTGTACAACAATGTGAAGATGATTAATGCCATTGATGTGTGCCATTAAAACAGTTACAGTAGTCAGTGTTGAGCCGATGAGGTGGCACTTGCCTCCAAGCCTGACAATGGAAGTCCATTGTCTGGCACCCACATGGTAGAAACAGAGAACTGACTTCTGAAAGTTGTCCTCTGAACTTTACTTATATCCCATGGCACATGGCCATCTGCAACACAGATAAATTTAAGCACAATGCATTTTTGAAAGATAATGAATTTTATGTTATGTACAACATAGCACAAATAACTTTTAAATATGTTCTATATTGTGAAATAAGGAAACCGTACTCTAAGCCAAATTTAATTCATTTATAGAGGGATTTCTCAGAACCTTACCAGACTGTGCACCATGACTCTGTAAGAGGACACATAGCATTCAACATTTTCTCAACCTATACGACTATGGATCTAAATTTCCAATGCATTATGCAACCTGCACAATGTACTGATAAGAGCCCTTTACGAAATGGTACTGGACAAACTGGTGGTGACCTAAGGTCTTACCCCTCTATCAGACATTTTATTTCAAAGAGAAGCCTGTGTAATTAACGCTTATGCAAAAGGAATGTGTCTCTAAAGATAGAATGTTAATCCTCGCAAATGCCTAAGGTTTAGGACACCTGGCCACCTAGCATCTCACAGATCTGTGCTTGCCAACAGCCAAATTCTTCTTCCTGTTTGCAAGGTCAGCCTGGCATTTTGACAACGGTGAGAGTAGACCATCAGAGTTAGCACCTCTGCTTAGGAGAGACCCATCTTCATTAAATATGTGATCCTAGAGTTGTCTGGCTTTCTTAAACCATCCAGTTCTTCTAATACAAGGAACCAGCATTTCCAAGAAAGAACTTTAATGCTGTTCGGTAACGTGAATGAACAGAATTTAGATCCAAAAAGGGGGTGGGGGGTGATGAAACTTGGGTTGAATGTCTTCATGTGTAATTCAAAATGGAAGGTTGCCTGTAGGTTTATACATGCTATAGTTGAGTTACAGGACAACGACATGGTTAAAAGCCAAGAATTTCCTCCATGAGCAGGTAAAAAAAAAAAAAAATAGCTGACATTCTCCATTGTTTTTCTAAAGGCTCCAAATGGCTTTTCCAGACCTGCAGTTTGTAAGCATTTTATTAACGTTTCATTAGCAGTTATTCCTTACTGTGTCAAACCTAAAATTAGAATCTGATTTCCTGACATTGTCCCTCCCACAAATAAAGCCTCCAATAACTCTGTGTTTCTTCTGATGGGGAGAACAATGATTCAGTCTTGCTGTGGTGGCTCACACCTTCAATCCCAGCCCTCAGGAGCCAGAGTCAGGCGGATCTCTGTGAGTTCATAGCCAGCCTGTTCTACAAAGTGAGTTCCAGGACAGCCAAGGCTACACAGAGAAACTCCGTCTCAACAAACAGACAAACAAACAAACAATATCATTCCAAAATTAGTTCCCCTTTCCTCTTTTTAGTATTCTCAACCATACACTGACGGAGCTGATAAAAGACTTAGGGTTCATATGGCCCAGCTTTCTCTCTGGACATTAGCGAAAACAAAGGTCCAGAGAGCAGAGAGGTAAAAAAAAAAAACACAACTTCCACCAAGGCTAACAGAGCTGAAAATACATGACTGCTTATCTAGTGCTCATTCTGCCACACTGTACTTCCTCATTAGAATATGATCGGCAGGAGCTGGATAGATTTGTTGCTCTAGGTCAATTTTGTTTATAGTTTATTGGACCAGCAAATAACAGGGGTTTTGTTTGAGTGTCAGAATATGATTTCTCATAGGTAACCCAATTTGTAAGCTGTGCATGAAATTTAAAACCTGAAATAAATCAGGGCTCACAGCATGTAAGCATGCACAGTAAACTGTAGTCTAACATTTTGTCTTATGTGCAAACATATAACAATTAGGGCACATGTATCCACTGAAATTCCTTGGTAGTTTTGATTTGCATTGGCCCTGTAGCACACCCTGAAGGGAATTTTTATTAGGAATTACCTGGCTGTACTATGCATGATATATCCTATTTGTTAGTGATATAAACACTGTGGCGCTAAATGAAAACTAGAAAATAGCTGCCTTGATAGGAGTGCTTGTCTAGAGTATAATGGAAATAAAAATGCATGATGCCTGACAATCAAGAAGGGCTTTGCAGTCATGTTATCTGCTGGCTGATTAATAGAATGGTGTGTGTGCAGTTAAGGCTGCATGCTATTCACCAGCTTCAAATCCATTAGCAATCAACCAGTTAGATTGAACCTAGCTAGTGTCTCATTTCATAGTTCTCTTCGGACGTTCTTAAAACATGGCTCTAGTTACATTGTAATGTCCTGGTTTTGATAGTTAACTCGGAAGAAGCCGCTAACCTAGTAAGCAACACTACTAGTTTCTGAATGCAATCACTGACATAGGTAGAGTCTAATTCTTTTAGCATACTTAATCAGTGACCTTTATATGGAACACTGAAAAAAAAAACCCAGCAAAAAAAGAGCAAATTTGATCATCATTAAAACACTTAAACTGTTGGGGCTGACTTGATGGCTCAGTGATTAAGATGACTTGCTGCTTTACCAGAGATCCAGATTTGACTCCTAGTACCTACATGGTAGTTCACAACTCCCCAACTCTCAGCTCCAGAGGATCTGAGGCTTCTGATCTCCCTAGTACCACACACATACATGGTACACATACATATCCATTCAGCCAAAACCCGTATACACATAAAATTAATAAATACAAAACATTTTAGGAGATTTTTATGTCTGTATTTATAAGAGATTGATCTTTTGTGTTTTCGTAATTTTGTTTCAGTATGGGAAATATTGGTTTTATAGAATAAGATGGGAACTGTTCTTTTTCTCTTCCATCTTTGTAGAAATAAAATGGTGAGATAGCTGTTCCTGAACTTGCCTTTGCAGAAAGAGGTTTCAAGGTACAAAATCAGTCTTATTTTCTGTAAGTAAGGTAGTTGGTATAATCTCCATTCAGTAAATGTAGAGGCCAGGACATGGGAATTTTAACCATGAACAAGGTCTTGAGTGAATTTAAAGAGAGATTTTGCCAGAGTGAACAAACCGTGTCTAGTTGTAAGTATTGTTTCTTTGTTAGACAAGTGAACTGACAGACTGTGGATAGTCGAGAAACCACTGGAAAAGACTGGGTCCTCTAGAGAGGAAACAAACCATGTCTAGTTGTAAGTATTGTTTCTTTGTTAATCCCTAGTCAGCGAGCCAAAATAGTAAAAATGTTCCGTGAATTACAAGGATGCAGTGAAACAGGGATGTGAAAAACAATTGGCATATATCATCCTTTCCCATACGGTTCTGAAGGGAAATTTCACAAAGCCATCCAGTGTTTAGGTGGGGTGCTCTAGAAGTAAGGCAATGTTTCTAAATACGCAGGTTTTACCCATAGGAAGGTGCTAATACCTAAATGCCTCCAGCGAACGAACGGTTTTCCCAGTTGAATTAATGGAAATGAATTTATATTACTGGCTTTGTATACCTAGGGAAAAGAAACAAATGTCAAGCTGGGGAAGGGTGAGATGGGGACATGTTTTAGGATGATTGAAGGAATTATTTAGTAACATTAGCCTTCTCTAAACCCCTGTGGCCCTCCATGTTTTACATGAGTTGTCACAAACTTTAGTACTTTCCGCTAATCAAGGGGTTTGTGAAGTCATGGTTATTTATGCCTATGAATTTCTGGTCATTCTCTCCTTGGTTTTGCTGAGAGGGTGCTTGTAGTGGAAGGTCTCTGTACTGTCGCCTCAGATGATTATGTTAGAATGCGGTTTGAACTTGCGGAGGCACTACAGGCAGTTTTACCAATGGTGGTTGCATGATATTTGTTCCTGCCTCTTTTCAGAAACAAAAATGTTAAATAGGAGCCATCTGAAATGTTAAGAGTCCTTAACAGGACATTAAGACGGAGTTGCACAACCATTACAAATGTGCTTAGGGCCTAGGTCAATCTCATGCATGCTCTCTGGTGGGTGGTTCAGTTTCTGTGGGTACCTATATGCTGGCCTGGTTAGTTGATTCTGTAGGTTTGCTTGTGGTACCCATATATTTCTTAGGCTGTGTATTCTGTTACCATTCCCTGCTCATGCTGAGGCACTGTGTTGCCATCCTCCTTGCAGGTGATGTCGCCATGTTTGGCAAAGAATTTAGGAAGGAGAACGTCCTTTCCCTCTTATCATACTTAAGCTCATTTTGCAGCTCTCAAGTCCCTTTGCCTCTTTTCACCAACCTGAACCGAATTTTCTGTACTGTCTCCAAGGACACAGCACACAGGTAGCATTCCTCATAGAATCTAAATCTTGAAAGCTGGTTGTATGGTTGGAAGATGCTCTGTGTGTTACCCGTACAGACCTGCTGTCCTCATCTATAAAATCAAGAGATTGGACTTGAACTGTGTAATCAGTCAAATCCCTTCCAAATCAATATTCCCCGTTTTCCCCCTTAGGAAGGCATTAAGTATAATACTGAGCACTTCTGTGTGTTCGAAACTTCTAATAAATCCTTTTTGTCCACACTAAATGCCATCCTCGGAGAGGTTAATGCTTGGAATGTGTGTCTGTTACCCATTGTAAGGTTAAATTTATGGGAAAGGGAAAAGGGAGAAGATGATAATTGAGTATGACTTTTTGGAATCTCAGAGGATGGTAGGAAAACCCATGTCAGAACTGGTCAAGACATTCTTCCATACTGATCTCAGTGAAGAGAAATATAGAAAGGTGGAGCTATAGATGTGTGTTAGCTATAATTTGTTGTGAGTTTTTCTTTTTCCCTCCCACACTTACATTCTCATATTCCTGTCATTCTATCACCTCTGTCATCACCAAATCCTTTTAAGGGATAGGGAAGGAGTCCAGGTAAGATAGCCAATTACTTAAGTCTCGGAAATAAGTAAAATGTGCATAAAAATATCCACCAGAGACAGGCAACAGAACAAAGAATTTACCATCATCTCCACCAACATGTACCTAGCCAAACAGCATAAGATCAAACTCTCCCCAGCACTGAGTATACTTTGGCTACACTTAGCTACATAATGCTCTTTCCAGACCTTGTGGTTAAATTCTAATAGGCTTCTTGGGAAAATCAAGGGCCTGTCTCAGGAATGGATTCGTAGGCAGAGCCAGTAGGGAAAATGGTTGGTGTGGTTTAGAATGAATGAATAAGAAGAAATGATAAAAGAGACCCAGACAAAAATGGAAATGATTATATTTGTAGTAGGCCCAATCCTGTTCACACTTCAGAGAAGTAAAGTTAGCCCCTAGGCCAACATACTCCAAATGAAACAGTTCTTAGCTCAGGAACTGAAAGGAGAATGTGAATGTTGGTTTAGGCAAGTGATGAATAACATGATTCTGTAAAAGTTAGTTTTGGCAAATGTTAAATCAAAAATATTTCTTAGGCTTACAATCAACCAAGCAGAAAGTATTATTGCTTTAAAATCCTGTGTATGTATACATGGAATTTACTAGACTTAAATAGGTACAATGGCTGCCAATATCAATAAATAATAGATGCAATGAGACTGGTTTAGTAGGAGAGTCCAACAAGACAATAATGCATTCAGTGTCTTATTGGTTAGACTTTATTTGAAGTGTATTATTCATAATATACTTTTAAAGTGTCCTAAGAAAGGGCTGGTGATGTGGCTCAGTCATTGAGGTCAACTCTTCAAACCCAGTGCCTGATGACATGGCTACTTTGATTCATGAATAACAGTTATTTTTAAAGTTAAGAATTCTCATTCTTGACCCTAAGTTCAGTCTCTAGCTCTAAAGAAGAGGGGTGGGGATTGTCTTAAGTAATCACCAAAAGCAGAGTTCAAATTCCTTCTCTATTGGAAAATACCAGAAGTTCCATTTCACACTCCTTCACCTCCTAGTTGACCTTGCCATTTAAATCTGTTAAAGTATGGAAACAAAAACTGTGCCACAAGACAGTAGTCAATCATTTGGCAGATGCCGTACCCAACTAAGCTTGCCAGGGGCACACTAAAAAGTTCAATATTTAAGTGTTCCTCTGAGACCAAAGTCTTCTGAAACTGTGGTGGTGAATTCTGAAGAGGCAGCCATTTCAGTATCTTGAATGCTGCATTTACAAAGCAACTTCTTTTTTTTCTATTTAAAATAAAATTTAAATAGAAAAATAATACTTTTAAATGTTCTATTTAAAATAATTATCCAAGTGTCCCTAAGTTACCTTTCATGTAAGGAAGCTTGAAGGACATAGAGCACTACTTGTTGGTTTCTTCTCTTACAACCTTTAAAGATGTACGATGAGACATGAACATTGTAATTGTTCTGCTTCCTGTTCCCCACTTCCTGTGAGAGGCCATGTCTCAAGACTGCATAACCTCAGAGTTAGAAAGAGAAATGTCAGAAATTTTCTGACCTCCAAGAAAACTAAATCTCAGCATAGTTTTCTATCCAGTCCCAGCTCATTTGCTTGTACCAGATGCCTTGGGTCATTTATTTTCCTTCAGAATCCTACTGTGCTACCTTAATTATCAGAAACATTTCAAATTTTAGATTTTTCAAATGGTATGCCAAAGAGAAAAACTCGTTTTTACTTAAAAAAAAAAGATTTTGGTCTTGCAAGAAAGTAAGAATCTTTGATAGGGAAACTAGAGACATCTTGCTAATTCTCAGTAGGTCAGAGGTCCCTGGGAAGGGTAGTGAAACACCACCTCCCCGCCCCCGAGTCACTGAGGTTGACTCTTCAAGTGCAGTGCCTGATGACATGGCTGCTGTGATTCATGCATTGAAGCTACTTTAGAGTCAGGAATTCTCATTTCTCAAAAGTATAAGCACAAGATGCCTATTTGGAATGGATCCCATTTATGTCTCTGTAACCTCAGTTCCCCAAGGAAATATGTAACTTGGTACTTTCTCACCCTGGGGCCCTTTGTCAGTGGCTCTCATCTCAACGCAGTGATTCCTTTGGAAAGCAGGCAGTGGCCTGGGGTTTCACAGGTGCCTTTGAAACAGATTTTCCTTCCAGAAAAAGAAAATATCTCATCCTGCTATCTTCTCACAGTGGTTTAAAACTGATACAGGGACAAGCATGCCTGTAATCGTTAGCAGAAGGGATGCTCAGGGTCAATGGCCTCCAGGGGAAAGCTTAACTTGCTCACCTGCCTTTCTGTTACCTTCCTAGGTTGGCACTTTGCTGCCAAGGCTTGCCACTCAGCCTAATTGGGATGAGCTTCTTGGAGCAACTTTTCTTACAACTGCAGCTCGGTGAGGCCTTTAGTTTCTAAAACAGAGGCTTATTCAAGGAAATCTGGAGACCCTTGAGGGAGCTCCAGAACGCATCTTTAACAGACTGGCAGACTAACCTAATAGCAAGTATTTGGCTATGGACTAGGAAAGTTTCACTAGTTGGCTAGGGGAGCCTCAACCATTTAGGTCTTAAGGTCACCATATTCTTTTGGGTTAGTTAGCTCATTTATTTAAGAATATCATTTGACTCTCTTCCTCTTTGACTCTACTTCACTTTGTCAGAGGTTAGAGGATCCAACATCTGGAGAGAAATACAGTATCAGCCTTTGAGTGTCACCCAAAAATGTAAATGATGGCCCTCAGCCACTTACCCTATCTATGCATCTGGTTTAGCTGTCAAGCCTCTACATCCAAGTCCTTGCTGGGAAAGAGCTGTTAGTATACCCGGGCAACCACAAGGGAAGTGATAGGGGCTGAGATACATAAAATTCATTTCTTATTTCATTTGTTTACCCATTAGATTATCCTTTCCATTATCGTGCAGATCCTATGTTTGTCCCAAGTTTCGGCTAGAGTATAAAGCCCTTCCTTTCTTGGTACTATTCCAGACCCTAGCTAAATCTTACTGTAAGTACCCCTTCATAAAGTTTTTATTTTGTTTTCAGGGACAGAATCTATACAAGGCTGGCCTCAAACTTGGAATTCTTCTGACTTTGCCTCTTGATTACTGGGATTCCGGGTATGCGCCACTATGTCCAGCCTTTTTACAGGCATTTAGGCTAAAAACAGACATATTGCCTAATATTTCTCCCTAGACCAATGTACTACTTTTGAAAAATGCTAATGATATTTCTGCTGTTGTCTCTAAGGGTTCTGGAGAGGATCAACTGAGAAGACGGATAAGGAAGTGGTTGTAATTATTAAAGTAATGCTAATAGTAGTAAGAGAATAAATAACATTAAAAGATTAATGGCGCCCATAATTAGCTCTACCTAGGCTGTAACTGAATGGTAACCTGTACCTAAAAATATTCAGAATTCATTCTGTGCTTCATAAATATTTAATATGTAACAATAACATTTGTCACTGTTTTGTCACATACTAAGCTCAGTGCTTTATTCAGTCCCCACAGTTACACGGTGTGAGAGACAAGTAGAAGTTATTGTCATGCCTATCTCATAGATAAGAAACATAAAGCTAAGAGAACCTAAATAATTTGTTTACAGTAGTAAGGCTGGCAGGCGATCATGTACAGATTTGGAGCCAAGTTTTCTGACTCCAGAGTATAATAAGCCTTTATCCTCTTGGTATGCCTCCTCTCTAAGAAAGGCAAAAAGGCTATAGGGTCCTAAGATAGCAAATGAAAATCCTTAATCTGGTCATTTGAAACCCTAAGTGCTCCAAAATCCAAAACCATATGAGTGACAACATGACACCATGAGAACAAAACTTTCCAGCAATATACTTGGTTTCATGCCCAGAAGTAATGAAAACTCTGGGCAGTGTACATAAGGTAAATATGCCATAGAAATGGATTTTGTATTTAGACTTGCGTCCCATCCCTAACTTACCTCTTTGTGTATTTGCAAATATCCCAAAGCCCATGGTCCAACACATTTCAGTTAAGGTAGACTTAGCCTGTATTGATAACAGTATTGGAAATTTTCCAGAGGTAGTAAATGGCTTTTTCAAACTACAGATAACTATCATCTCAAATGGTTTGAATTCCATGAATTCCATCCTCAGTGCTTCTTTAACATTCCAGTTTGTCTTATTACCCAGAGAATCGATATTCAGTACAGAGATGTGTCTTCACACATTTCAGTGTTTGCTTACAAAGATGAAGTGACACTCATAGAAGTGGCAGAGAGAGTAGGTGTGAAGGCTGAGAGAAGGGTGTGGAAGAGAGTTCCAGTCAGGAGCACCTCTGAAAGCACAGCCTCTGGCAGTCCTGCTGCTCCTAGTCTTCTAAACATCCTCCATGTAATGAACATTTATTGAATGTTACCTTACTTGGTGACAAATGCCATGATAGACACAGGTAATCATGGCAGATTGTATCACTTCTTTAGTCTATTACAGATGCAACAAGGAAATGTGTAATTGCAAATTGTAACAAATCCTGTGAGAAGCATCCACAGCATTCTAAAATGCAAATGCCGATACTTTCAGTTTTTGTAGAATTAGTAATGTTAGTCCCCATTTTTACAGGTAAGTTCAGCGGGGCTAAGTGACTTATCTAGAGTTACACAGTAAATTGGCTGGATAGAGATTTAAATGCATGCTGGTCATATTCCAAAGCTCACACTCTTAACTGCTATGCAGCATGGCCTTCTTGCTGAATAAAATGTATATATAGCCATTAATTCTAACCTTGTGCATTTGAGGTTCTGGCTTCATCTCCAAAGCATGGAGCTGCAATTGTTTCCAATTACTTGAGGCTGTGGTTTGGTGCATTTGTTCAAAGAAAGTGTGCATGCAAAGTGGGGGTCACATGCAAGGCCCTACAGATGTGCACAATGTGTAAATCATACTGGCATTCCAAAAAGTCCAAGATTCATTGGAGTCACCACATTTGTTTCCCATTAGCTTATGCTACTCAAATACAAACAGTAAAGCATGTGTTTACATTACTGTGGACATGGAAAGCCAGGCCTCCAAAACATTCCTTGCAGGTTGTTTAAAGCCAATCACCCAAACAATTCCAAATCAGTTTTGTAAGCCCAGTTTAATAGCTTTAAAATATAACCTGGATTCCTGACAATAAAAAAAAGAAGGCCTAGAGAAGGGTTTGCGAGTAGCCAAAAAGACATCAGCTAAATCCCCAAACTATGTACCAAATCCCATATTTACAAAATAGATACTATTTTGTTATTTGTGCTAAAGAGCTTAAAGTCAAGAAAACTCTTAGCTCTGTAGCAGCAGGAATGTCGTTATTCATTCCATCCTAACCAGCTTCCCAAAGCTTTTCAAGACAAACCCATTCATGATGGGATGGTTTGGTTATTTAAGACAGAGTAGATGGAAAGCAAGCTGGAAGCATCCAGTGTCACTAAGACTGTAGCCTGTTGCCCCTTCTTGTTTTGTGTAGTTTCACATTTGGAACGGGTATCTCATTATAACACCTTGGCTACTCTGGACTTCCCTATGTAGGACCAGGCAAGCCTCTAACTCACTGAAATCTGATTACTCTGCAGCTGGGGTGCTGGACTGAAAGGTGTGCACCACCACACCTGGTTTTATTGCCCTTTCTTCACTTTCCCACCCAATAGCATAAGTCTTTCCCATCAAGTTATAGTTAATGCCTAGTCTCTGAGAACATTCCACAGAATAGGAAGTCACCAAAAACTCAAGGCAATCGAATTGACAAAGGGGAACTGAAAGTTCCAGTTATAGATGTCACTATTATTATCTCACTATTATTTTTCATAGAGAGCATGGGAAGGAAATGTTTTACTAAAATCCTGTCAACTACCCAGCGACTTAGTCTTGTCTACTATCTTTGGCTCAGAGTACTCCCTTGATGCAGAAAGTGTCAGTCTTCCCGTCACACAAATTGGAAGACAGCATTTAAAGAGATTGTGTGATATGTGAGAGGACATGTGCTCAGTCCCAGCATAGTGTGAGGCTGATAAGACTCTTGCCCTTCAAATGAGGACAGTAACAAGAGGCACATTGTCTGTACTATATAGACAGATCAAGAGTTGTTGCTCCCATGGGCCTCATTTCAGCATATTTGATCCCCATAAGAACAAGAAGTATATTATTCTGATCTTTGTTCTCTTGTCAATCAAGCATGAAAAGAGAGTTGACCAAATCAAGTTGTCCCATGACAGAGTGACCTTTCGTGATCTTGGTTATGTATTTAAGAATATGAAGTCACTATGTTCGAGAAAGCCTATTTTCTCCTGTGCCATGTTTCTAAATTTCTTGGGTAGTATGCCAGGGTTTTGTTTCCTCTTTTTCAATGAACTGAGTACCTGTTGCCAGGCTGTATTTCCTTTCTAATCAAATGAAGTCAATCACCTTTGTAGAAGAGGGCTTTCATTCTCCTTAGAAGGGGATTTTTATTAACTATGAGGGCAAAAGGTCATAATGTCCATACATCAGGAAAAAGAAGAATGTCATTGTGCTGTACTCTTTTTCCCAAATTGATTTGAAGAGTAATAACAAAGATTCTAATATGTACAATCATGGACAATCTTGCTAACACAATTCAAGTCCAAAGCCAGTTCCAGAGAGTTTCTAAGAAGCAGAGGAACCCTGCAGAAACCTTTCTTAAAGTGTGACATAAACATGGAATCCTAGTAACTCAGGAAGATGACGCAGGAGGATATCTTTGAACCCTAGTATGAGACCAGACTAGGAACATGCTAAAACTTCATCTCAAAACAAACAAACAAACAACAACAACAATACCTTGTCTGGGGTTCATGCACATTAAGATTCTAGAAGACAGATGTACTTAACACTGATCAAGGCTTCTGAGCAAGTGAAGCCTGGTTTTGTTGTTTTTTTTTTTGTTTGTTTGTTTTGTTTTTATTTGTCTATCATTGAGATATTTTTGAATCCAAATTAGGACCTCATGCCTGGCAAACATGCCCAGTGAGCTTTATTTCCAAGTAGTATCTTAAATAACTTCTATAAAAACTTTACTCTCACTCCCAAGGTGTCTAGGGAATCTATGTACATATTCTTTAACCTAGTAATCCTACCAAAGAAATAATCCAAAAATATGAAGTGATATGAATACACCTGATGAGAAGAATTACGTGAAGAAAATCAGAATTAGTCATAATGCAAATTTTCAATGCTAAAAATTGGTTAAGGAAATTTTATAATCTCCTTAATTGCTGTATGTTTTACCACATTTGAAATGCTAGAGTTATCTTATTTTTTCATAATAAAACTTTTATGAGTCAAACATTATTTTTCACGTTTTGTTTTAGAAAGATTAAGCAGCTTACCTGAAAATAAAATGTTTAATTATTGGCACCAGGCATGGTAACTCATACCTTTAATCCCAGCACTCAGGGAGGAAGAGGCAGTCAGATCTCTGTGAAGTTCAAGGCCACCCTGGTCTACAAAGTGAGTCCAAGGCAGCCAAGGCTACACAAGGAAAAGAAAGCAAAAAAATATACATTTTTTTAATTGCTGGGAAACTAGGATTACAAAGCCAGGTATGATTAGAAAATTCGAGATTTACTATTTAAAAGTCATCAATTTAAAACCTTAAAAAAAATCCACAAACATATATTAGACTTTTACACACAAAGGATCCCCCCTTGTTTCTCTTTCCTTTTACTTTTACATATATGTGTTGTATTAATCAGCTTTCTATTACTGTGACAAAATCCCTAATCAACTAATGAGAATGAAGGGTTTATTTTCACTCATGGTCTCACAGGCTTCAGTCCATGGTCAATTGTCTCTGTTGTTTTGGGACCTATGAAGAAGAACATCATGGAAACCAGGAAAGGAGGTTAGGGATAGGCTAAGAACCCAATGTCCTCTTCAAAAGTCCAGTGGCCTAACTTCTTTCCACTGGCCTCGATCCACTTTCTTAAGGTTCTGTCCCCTCCCAATAAAGCCATTTCATGGGAACTAAACTTTTACTGTGTGAGCATGGGGAGGATATTTATGATTCATACTCTGATAGTAGTGTGATACATGACATCAGTCCTGGCACATGGAAGACTGAAGCAAGAAGATTAGGAGGTCAAGGCCAATGTGGGCTATATAATAAGAGTCTGACTTAGAAGACAAGGAAAAAAAAACATGAAAACCACAATATGATACTTTATACATTAAAAAGGAGATTCTAAAATAAAATCAAGATGTAGATATGATGGCACAGGCCTATGGCACAGTGCTGGCACAGTCTCAGCACGCCAGAGACTGGGGTAGACGAATCCTAGCTTTGAGGCCAAATCTGGGATACACAGCAAGACCTTACCTCAAAAACAACGCATAAATATATATTTACTATGTGCTTCGCCCACTGTAACTGTAGGTAAATACAGCTGTACAGAGGATAGCAGTTACAGAAAAATGCTGGGTTGTCAATGGTCTTGTCCGTTCTGCATCTGTGCCGTCATGTATGGCAGGTGCTTTAGGTTTAGAGCCTGCTTGTGAGAAGTGGATGAAACAGTCAGATTGGTGTTTTAATGGTCGTTGCCATTGGTAGTCACTGTTCTGAGCCAAGAGCTTATTTTTAAAAGCTGACAGAATACACACATTTATTTTCCTGTAAGCGTATGCCATGATGATTATGATGACTACTCTTGCATTTTAGTGTCACTGCTTTGACGAACAAACAGTTTATCAACAACACTAAACCCTTTGTGCTACCTGTGCTTATGTATAGGTCTCTCCCAATGTTTGTATGAGTGAATGTTAAGTCTGAAAGACATTGTAAATAGTGAGAGAACAAAAAAGTCAATACTGTGAAATGGATTTAGCTGATGGAATAGAATTGGATTTCTGAACTAAAATCAAGGCCTCACTAAATCCATACTCATTTATTGCTAATTCTTCCTCAGACCCATTGTCCTTTCAATACTCTTCTTTGTTCTCTTTTTTTAAGAATTTTGCATCAACAATAGTTTTCTTTGTTTGAATTTGTTTTGTTAGTGTGTACGGGCTAGATGCCTCAGTAGCTGTCCATGTGAAATCATTAGAAAATCTTCCATAATCTCCATTCCATGCTGGAGTTGTCTCCAAAATGAACATAATTTAAGACCTAAAGTAGTACCCTCCTTGGCAAAACTTTAAAAGCGTTGTTTCTTTTAAAAAAAAAAAATCACCTGTTTTAAACAGAGCTACCCAACAATCCTGGAGACATTCTGTGAAGGGTTGAAAATGGCCTCTTGAAATAAACTACTGGTCTCAGCCAGTGTCATCCAAAAGAGGTTCAACTGGGCTGAAACTGGAGAGATGTCTCATTGGGTGAAAGCACTTCCGACTCTTCAAGAGGATCCAGATTCCCCAGTCCTCAACACCCCCATAATGTCTCACAACCACCAATTCATAACTCCACTTCTAAGATATCAAAAAACATCTACTGGCCTCTGCAGACACCAAACATGCATGTGACACATATATACACATGTATGTACATAAATAAAAATAAATACTTTTTTAAAAGGAAGATTTTATATCTATTTTTAAGTTCTTCTACAGTCAATCCTGGCTTTGAGCTTTTTTTTCTTTTCTATCCAGTTATGGAAGTAACTTTAAAGACCTCCGATGCCATTTCATTTTGCTTTGGCTCAATAGCACATTTATTGAGTATCTATTATATGCCAGATAGTTCCTTGAATGCTGTGGGGTTCAAAGACACGTAAGATGAAGCCCCTAGCAGCTCACATTCTAGTAGTGGGGGAAAAATCATAAATACACATAAGTAATACCAGATCACATATAGAAAGTACTATTTAAGGGGTAAAGATAAAAGAAATGCTCGTGGGAGACAGAGAGAGAATTATAATGATCATCTGCCAAGAAGGCTTTATTAAGGACATGGCACTTGAATGTGGCTTGAAAATCTGGAAGCCTTTCAATAGACAGAAATGAACAACAGCTCATAGTATGTTCTCAGTTAATGTTTACTGGAGGTATTAATAAAAAGCTCAAATGTGAGATATGCCTGAAAAATAGCAAGTTCACTAATACATACCTAACCACAAAATCTCCTCATGTAAAAAATTCTAATTCAAACAGTCCGTGGAATACACAAAGGATGTATTTTTGGAAATTAACATGAAATGCTTATGTCAGAAGTAATTTTTCCCATAAGAAATAAAACTATAGTTATTTTTGTTATAGCATGGACTCACAGTTCTCAAAGAATGGTTTATGGACTCTGGAAGTCCATGAACTCCAGAGAGCCACAAGATCAAAACTACTTTCACAACAATACTAAAACTTTATTTGCTGTTTTGACTGTGTTGATATTTGCCAAAGCACTGACTAGAGAAACTGTTAGCACCACTATATAAATCAAAGCAGCGACACTAAAATGCAGGAGTAGTCATCATAATCATCGTTACACACGTTTACAGGAAACTAAAGGGCAGTCACCTAAGCACACTGTTGCTGAAGCTGTGAAAATTGCCGAGCTTACTAAACCTCAACCCTCAAATACAAATTGTTAACAGTTTGGGCTTTCAAAGTGAGATGTACATAAAATAGTTACAACTAAACTATATGTCAGGGCACATCTTCAGGAATCACTGTTGTGAAATTAGTGCTGTGAACTCAGCCCTTTTCACCATTTGCATTTTGAATCCCTTAGTATTTTGAGTTATAAGTAGGAAGTGCACAAAATATGCCTCGACTACCCATCATTATCTCGAAAAGTAACAAAGAGAGGCTGTCAGTGTGAGGAACACAACTTTACTCAGACTTCCTGCTAATGAAAAAATTCTAGCTCTCAAGAGAAGTCTAAGAGTTGGCAAGGGCATGAGGCAGCTGGTCACAGCATATCTATCTACAGTCCCGAAGGACAATGCAAGTTCTCAGCTTACTTTCTCCCCCACTTTTTTTTCTGTCTGGGACTCCAACTGTGGCACCCACAGGGTGAATCTCCTATCTCTACTAACTAATCTAGAAAACCCTTCTCAGGCATGCCCAGAGGCTCATTCCATGTTCATTCCAAATCTTGTCAAGTTGACAAATCAGGATAAATCATCACTAACTCTCATTGAAAAACAAGGGGTGGGACCTAGATGACCAAAAATGGGTGATGAGATAGCATCTGGAGCAGGAATTAAGGAGAATAGCATAAAGCCTTGGAGAGAGATGACAAATAAAAAATAAAGCAGACCCTCATCTATACTTCGAGTATGGGTCTGTCATGGAAAGACACTGGGACGATAGGAGTCCAATAAAACCAAGCCACATAGGGGCTAAAGAGATGGCTCTGTCTTTACGAGCACTAGCTGTTCTTCCGGAGGACCCAGGTTCAATTCCCAGCACCTACATGGCAGCTTACAACCCTCTATAACCCCTGTTCCAGAGGATCTGACATCCTCATACAGACAGACATACAGCCAAAACACCAATGTACATTAAATAAAAATAAACAAATCTTTAAAAAAACAAACTAAGCTACACGGCTGAAAAGTGATACCCCAATGTTCAATAATAATAAGCATATTAGTTATGATAAACGTCTCACTTACTAAAATGGCAAAAGAGAAAACTGTTTAGAATTTTTTCTGCTGGTCAAAATATAGGATGTGACAAGTAATCATTTAAGTAGGGTGCTATTGATTTAAGAGACCACTATGTCTTCATTCAATTAGGAACAGTTGTTTTCATTTAAATGGAGCTGAATGCCATTGTAGGATACTTTGCGGGGAATTTTTTCCTGATCTTGATGTCCTTTTAGACTATACATACACTTCACCTGTCCAGTATTACGTTCTCCATTTGTGTTCTACCTAAGAGACTCAGGAAATTAGATAAAATGTTATAGAAATATAAAATGCAATGCAACTTCGGACTTCAGTGTGGTTTCAGTGGAGTAGAAGAATGGAGAATTGTATCAAACCCGTGGAATTTTCCAGAAATATGAAGCTCTAAAATGTATAAGCAATTTACACATAAAAATTTTGAAAATGATTTTTTAAATTGAGTATTGCTATGCTACACAAACTGGTGTTGAACTCTAGACTCAAGCAATTTTCCTACTTCAATCTCCCTTGTAGCTGAAACTACTAAGTGTATGCTACTATGCCCAGTTGAAAACAGTTGTTAAAAGATGTGTACTTGGTGGTAACACATTCTTCTAAATCTACCAGAAAAAAAAATGAGAGCTTCTATAGCCCCACCTTTTTTTTTTTCTTTTAGCTCCTGAGAACCATGTCTGTGCCCAAGGGCAAAGTTCTGGATAAAACCCTGGATGAGGAAGAGCTTGAGAGTGGAGACTGTGGTGATGATGAAGATGAGTGCATTGGAGGCTCTGGTGATGGCATGATGAAAGTGAAGAATCAACTCCGCTTCCTTGCAGGTAACTGTCTGGAAATGATGATGATCTCAGAACTTAAAAAAAAAAATCAGTTACTTTCTAGGCCTTCACTAAAATCCCTGCAGCACACAATGCCATGAACTCTTTTAGGAAAGTTGGTGCTCTCAAAAGGTCAAGCTTTCAAGTAATTTTCTTCCCCATCTCTGACCCTAGGTAGACGAGAAAAGTATCATCCTGTTTTTCATTGATTAAAGGAAATTGAGCTCATCAGTTGGCTCTGTTTTTCTGTAGGAGTTGTCCTTAGTTCTTCTTGGCTATACAAAGAAATGCTACCTTGGGAATCTTTGTGCAAATCTACAGTGAGGCTTGGGGTTGTAGTTGGATAAAGTACTTGTATCTCATGTATGAGGTACTAGGTTTAATCCTCAACACCACAAAAAAAGAAGTACACCAACAATGAAATAACTTTAAGAGGAAGAACTATGTGTTGACCTTTACCTTCTCCAAACAACATGTTTATTTTCTTATCTCAAAGCAGTCAGATACAGTTACAATGTATCACAATACAGCTACATAAAAACAATAGCAGTAAAAAAGAGAAATACCAGGGATGCTAGAGTCAATAAGGAAATAGAAAAAACCACAACAAAATCTTCTCACATTTGTTATATCTCAGAGTTTCTAAGTCCTTTCATATTGACAGGTATTCTTCAATATAAAATTTTTCCTAATAAAGCTGGGCTCAGAGAAATAAGGAGATTTCTCTACATGGGAGAGATGGATTTTCACTACCATGCCTTTCCCTCCTCAGCACATTGCTTCTTCCTGAAAATCTATTGTCCTAGGTCTCTAAGATGCTTCTATTCCCTGTTTCTCTCATAGCCTCATTCCATTACTAACTGTCATCCACACTGATCCTGCTCTAAAGCTGGCTGCCAGTCAGAGGTCTCATATTAAGCCTCTTCTTCACTCTTCTCCAGAGAGAAAATACACATTTTATCCACTCTCCTCTAAATGTTTTCTTGGAATCAGTTATTTTTTGTTGAGGAAAACTAATAAGAAATCTTCTCTTAACCAATTTCTACATGTACTGTAAGCACTATTAATTAGGTTCAATTTCATCAACAACAGATGTCTAATATTTTCCATCTTGCAGCCTAAAGCACTATGCTCACTGAACAGCACCTCTTCATTTTCCCCTGATACTCCCCAGCCCCTGGAAAACAGAATTTTCCTTTGAGGCTTCTGGGTTTCACTGTTTCATAACTCATATAAAGTAGAATAGTTTGTCCTTCTCTGATTCCCTTAAAATAATGTGCTCAAGCTCCTTGTTAGGTTGTGTTTTGTTTTTTGAGTCAGGATCCCAGGACAACCTTAAATTTAACATGTACTCAAAGGTGACCTAAACCTCCTGCCTGCAAAACCTCTAGTACAGGTATGCACCACATACATACATATATACATAAATACATACATACATACATACATACATACATACATACATACATACATACA
>NW_026594934.1:0-14219 GCF_907164565.1 Psammomys obesus | reverse complement strand
ACATACATACATACATACATACATACATACATACATACATACATACAATAAATTTTTATCCATCTTCCTTCTATAGACATTAGTGTTGTTTCACCTTTTTTTTTATGCTGCTGTGGAGATGATGCAATATCATTACTATCAGTCTCAACTATTCTCCTAAGTTACCAGGCCACACCTCCATCTGGTTACTAAATTTTTGACACTCTTATCCCCAATTTGATGTGTCAGAAGTCAAATTTATGAACTGACTATCTAAAACTGGTTCTCCTTTGATTACCCATCTTTTCCTAATAGCACAAAGACTTAACGTAAAGTCATCTTTGGTTCTCTTTCCCTCCTTCTTCCTCGTATGCATTTGATCAACGATTCCATGTTCGTTATTTCTTTGTTACTTTTTCTGTTTCTGTTACTGCTCCCTTTAATTCTCTCCTCCCATCCTCCTGCATATGATATTGCAAACAAATCCTAAGTGGTCTCCAGGTTTCCAGGATAAGGCAGGAATATTGTGAGCCTTAGGCTAGCAAATTAGCAAACGAAGAATCACAGATCCAGGCAGAAGATTTCAACAATTCATCATGCACAGATGTCAGGTTAATCTCTCTGAAGCATCTCATACTCTCCTTAGCTCAGCTGCCTTTATCCTGTTCCCATTGCTTTGAAGATAAAGCTCAGATCCTCTGCAGAATTCTAAGAGTCTCATAGTACAGCCCTTCTGGCCATGTTTTCTACCATTAGCCACATAGATACGGTTTACTTCGGCTTTAAAAGGCTGTATTTGTACCCCTATGAGCTCCATAAACATGCTGTGCTGGTTTCTCTCTTCATACCATTGTCCATGTATATGTCTATAAAGATAAGCCTCTTTTCTTCCTTCTTAAATCATACCTGTCCCTCACAATGCTTTTCACGTAGGACTCGGGGATAAGAAAGTTAAGTTTTGCTATAGAGCAAGCATATATCTGTCTTTTTCTCCTTACATGTTAGTATGACTTAGAACAAACTCTCTCAAGTTTTATCACCTCCTTTCTAATTCTCTAACTCTTCATTCATCAAATGGGGAGTATACCCTAACTTTGTGGGTCTATTACAATAATATATCAAAGGAGCAGTTGGCAAAGTATGTACCACTATATTTGGCACATACTAGCATATACTGGGAGCTCTATAATTGTTAGTTTCTCTCTGCAAATCTTTTAAAACCAATGGTTATATATAAAAAAAAGTTTTCTGAATTGTTGAAATAAGCTCTGCCAATACTTTCAAGACATACTCTAGAGTGATTTTCTGGTTCCGGAGGGAAGATCCAGGCAGTATGATTTCAGAGGCTACTCTGGAACAAGTCTACTCAAATGTTTTCTTTGCTCCTCAATGTAACCATGAAAATGGGAAAGTGAGGTTGTAAGGTTTTTTTTAATGCTACAGGTTAAACATGCTTCATCTGAAAGCCTGAAATCAAAAATACTATGAAATTCAAACCCTTTGAGTGCCAACACAATGCTTAAACAAGTGTCAAATATTTAGAGTTGAAATGTTGAACCAGTAAAGACCATATAAATATACTATAGTCTGAAAAACTCTGAAACCTGAAGCAAGCTAGGTCTTAAACATTTGGGTAATGGAGGCCCCCAGCCTGTGTCTAGCAACTCTGTGGCCATATTAATTATAAAGGTTGCCCAGAAGATTCACCAAAATGTTATCTAGTCCCAGCACTGGCCCTCAGGACACCTTTCTGGTCATACTTCTCAGAAAGTCTCATGATTTCCTGCCTATAAGCCTTGTCTCTATCCAAGGCGACCTTACTTTTGTAGGAAATGGTTGACCTGGGTCCTTGTCAAGGGCATTGTCAAAATTCGGTTAGTTTGCATCCTTGGTTTCCCTTTGTTTACATGTACATTGGTCATCTCTAAGAACTCAAATCAGTTTGTTAGGCATGATTAACCTTAAGGGCTTTGTAAACTTTAAATCGCTGCAAAAAGTAGATAATTTAATTTACAAGGAAAATGATGCCTTGCCTCTAAAGCATTTCATATACCTACCCTGACCAGTGATTTTACTAGCTTGTGATTCCCTGGGCCTCCTTTAAAACACTTCTTGTAGAGAAGACACTCATTGCCAATCTGTCACGCTCAAGGTACAATAACTATTTGGAACAACAGACTATACACATTGGTTAGCTGTTATATAATTTCACCTAAAATCTGGGTAAATGCCATGTGTTCCTGGTGATTCATTATCATCCATTTATTTAGTCAACTTGATTTGGAACATGATGTGCATTTATCATTTCATTTAGCACTGTAAATTGCCTCCTCCAGAAAATAACTTGGGAATAAAGAGCATGGCTTAGAGTTTGTTTAGTTCTCTTATATCTTTCTTTTGTCCCTGAATAGACTTGTACATCATAACCAGTGAGTGGTCCTATTGGCTGGCTTTCCTGACTCACTTCTCTTCTTTGATACTCTGCATGTAACACGGTCTACCAGGTTCTATTCTTGGGCTTTGTTTCTAACTCCCATGTGTCCTAATGCAAGTCCCTTCTACTGCTCAGGAGTCTACAGTCTCTATCTGTAGCATAAAGACAATGCCTAAGCAATTCTTACAGGCTTTTCTACTGCCAACAGTCTGTGATCATGTCTTTAGCTGTGATTCCTGCCAAGACACTTGCAAGAATCTTTTGGGGGATACCTTTTTCTGCATTTCCACCTAACTTGCAGGTTCATTGTTCTCTTCTGAGATACAGTTCCACTTAGAATGAATCTGATTTTGCCTATCGTAACCACTCTGACGTTCCCAGTCAGGTAACTCAGCCTTGCAAGGAACTGCCCGTTACCTAGCCCTCAGCGCACTTGTACAACAGGATATTACATGCTATGATTTTCTGTTTTCAAGCTTTCTGGGGTACATTCACTTTTAAAGCTCATCTTAAACTTTACCAGATGCTTCTCTTTAACGGGCCTGCCTTTATCTCTTCCTGCTTTGATTTCATCCTTTTCCTCTATGTTTCACAGATTTTGTTTGGTTCAGGGGGAGCCTTGTTCCTTACTATTTCTCCTAGCAGTCTTGTGGGAGTGGCTACAGAATTTCTCCACCGTACATCTAACACTTCTGTATCACATATTCTTTCTCTGCAGTTAGTTTAGACTTGAAAGGTAAAACAACTTTAAACAGATGCTAATTAGGAACTCCCTCAAAGCAACTTTTATTTTTTTTTTATTTCTATTTTTTTTTTCTTGAGATAGGGTCTCAGGTACCTCTGGTTGGTCTTCAACTCACTGTGTAGCCTAGAATCACCCTGAATATCTGATTTTTCTTTATCTACTTCCCAAGTGATAAGACTACAGACATGTGCCACCACACTCGGCCTCTTTTTTCCCCCCATTTTTTTTAAATGATCAAGTGCAACCAACAGCTCATGGCATAATAAAAGGGAAGGACATTTCATTGGTGTATCCTTCTAAACTGTCAAGCCAAATCCTCATAAATGTGAGCTGCTAAGCACTGTGTATTAAGAAATTCGTTGATGGGTTGGACTGGTGAAAGGGATAAAACCAGCAGAAGAACTTTATGATAGGTCTTTTATCCCAGGTGATGTCCGCAGATGGAGGGCTTATGGAGGAATGAACAGCCTGGGTTGTTGTTTAAATGGGCGACATGTCAGGTCCACTGTAGAGCTCAAAATATATTAGAAATATATTTTATATTTTTATATTAATAATATATTAGTAGTAATATATCTATCTATATTGGCCAGTAGGCAACAAATTAAGTCATAAACTATGGCATTTTCCCAAAATGAATTCTACAGTTTTAGCAACCTAGTTTTTCTCCCTCTGTACTCACTGGAAACACACCATAAGGAGCTTTGACACTTCTGTTACAGGTTGCTTCCCACCAAGTAATTAATCCATGTTTGGAACTATCAAGCCAGATCTTACAGTGACTCTTTCCAAATTTATTTACTAGGATATCAGTCTCTTGAATATTTGGCTTCCTTGTAAAAGGACCTATTCTATCTACTAGGAAGTGGATCCTTATCTAATGAGTAACTGGGATGTTCTCAATACCTAGGGCATTTCAAATGTCATGTAGTCCACAGTCAAGGAAACGGGGTCCGAGTTCTGTGTCTGCTACTTCCCAACATTGTGATTTTTGACAAAGTCCCTCAGCAACACTAAGCTTCAGTTTCTTCATTTGTGAAAATTCTGATAAAATGCCTGCCCAGCGCATTAGCTGCTGAAGCACTACTTGAAAGAGGATAGAAATATATTTATAAATTATGAAACAGCACACCCATTTTAACTAATACAACTATCATTTGTACCATTGGGTTCTAAGTATTTTTTTTTATTTGCAAACCCTTTAACAAAATGTTTTTAAAGGTCCAACTGTTCTGTCCAGTAATCTTCATTATGCATGTATTCTCTCTCCATCCCTAAAAAGGAGGCATTCAGTTACTCATTAACTTATTTTTTGCCCAGGGTGGTCTAAAGTGAGAAAGTATTTGAATAATGCCAACTATGTCTGCTGAGTTGTGCAAATAACCAAAGAGTTGAAACAGTAGTAGGCACCTACATCTTGAAAGAATCACAGCTAGTTACAGTTTGTTTTCTTTGGTAGGAGTGGGGCAGTGAGGGCAGGGGTGGACAGCTTGTTGGTGAAGGTCAAGAAAGGGCCCTTGATGCTTTCCATTATGCCTTGCTCTTAGCTACAAGCACCCTGCTTTCATGTCTAGGTCTTTGCTTTTAGGGAGTTAATGCCGTGGGGAAGCTGAAGAAAGCAAAGCTCACTGTAATAACACTCTTCACACACACAGTCCTGATGCTTCTTGCTATAAATAGATTGACAAGACAGCCAATCTCTACTCCCCCTATTAGCTTTGGGCAGCTTCTGGGGCTTACAAAGGAGGACTTAGATGTGCGCTTTAGCAGTGATATTATCTGCTGAAACATATACCAAGAATGGCACCTTCCCAATATCTTAGTATTGACTGGGGAGTTACCACAAGTAAGCTGGTGATGAATGAAAGGGAGGAAAGTAGAAATCTTTTTGAAAAGCTACCACCATTTGAGGTGTTTTCATGAGTTTGTTGTCTGGAATGAGATTATTTTGAGATTTGATTTTTCCAGTTCTCCACCTTGTGATACTGCCCCATAGGAACGTTGGTGTATGACCCCTTTGTATACAGGATAATTCTGGGGAGCGTGGTTCAAATTAGGGCTTTTCTGTGTATGTGGCCCTTGCTATCCTGGAATCCACAGAGATTCACCAGCCTCTACGCCTTGAGTGCTGGGATTAAAGGTGTGTGCCACAAACCGCCCAGTATCCAGGGTAATTCCTTATGAGTTTTCCTTCTGCCCTTTTTACACATAACACTAAGAATGCGGTTAATATTATGGATAACGTGAAACAATCTAAATCATTATATTTTGTAATTGTATCTCAACTACAAAGAAAATATTTAATTGTGAACTTGAGTATCTCAGTTGCAGTTGTTTTTCTCTGGAAAGAAGCAGTGCTGACTAATTCAGTGACAGCCTTAACTCGACTCTGTAAGTGTAGGTAAGAATAAAGGGGGACAACCAAGAGCAGTCCTTAGCTAGTAGATCAGCAGAAGAAGACACAGCCAGGAAGTGGCAACGTCAGAGTGTCTATCCAAGCAGAAGCGAAGCAATTCCTAAGGGCTAACATCCCTAAGGGGTCTCAGAAAGTGAGTTTTGTAGCATCAAATGGGATGGTCTCTCCTGCTGGATGAGATATAAGAACAGAAAGAAAGATGGAGATTTCTAGTTAAATCAATGCTGTAATTAGAAATTTCCTTGAAAAAAAAAAAACAAAAAAACAACAGTGCTCTGTCAACATGATCCTTGGGTTTTTCTTAATTTTTAATTTTATGATTTTTTGTTGTTTATTTTTGGTCGGTTTTGTTTACTTGTTTGTTTTGAGACATGGTCACATACTGTAGCCTAGGCTCACCTCAAACCCACGGCAATCCTCCCTGCCTCAGCTTTTCAAGTGGTAGAATTACACATGTGTGCCCCCATGTTCAGCTTTTATTTTTAATTCATAGTTCTGATAATTTCCAAATATACTGATTTTTAACTTTTTATTATCTTTTTTTTTAAATCCTAATTTATATGATGTTAAGTAAGCCTTTAAGGAAAGAACAAGTGCTAGCATAGACTCTCTTAATTTGTAACTTGTGGGCAGACTTCAGCAGTGATATAATTACTAAGTACATAAGAACAGAATGGAGGTTGCCCTACAGATGCTTGTGTCTGCAGGCAGCCTGTGTGTGAAAGCAGGGGGAAATCTCATTAGCACCTTCAAAATGGCTTTCAGAGTAAAGTGATTTGCCCAAATACCCATGAGCTCCTGGGAGGGTTTCAAGCATGTCTTTTTCATCCTATATCTACACTTTTTATCCTGAAGGTGTTAATGAGATTTCCTTCTACTCTCAGACTATCCCAGACACCAGAATTTGGAGGAAATCCTCTACTCCACTTTTATTTACTTGGTAATTATATTGCTGATTGTATCCCTCAATGAGCTACAAACTAGGAGAGTTTGTGCTGGCTCCTCTGTTCCCATTTTTACCTTAAGGACTCAGCTATCAGTCACCAACCTCATGCTCCCTCCTCACCACACACACATACACACCTCCTTAGTAACTGTCATTTAATAAGTGTTCAATAAACATTTCATGACTGAGGCAGAAAACTCAGTGGTAGAATGCTTAGCTACCATATGGGTACCATATGGGTTCTATCCCCAGTATCATAAAATAAATAGACATTTCAGTCATCCATGTGCAGTGCTGGTTTGGTTTTTCACAGTACTGAGGATGAAACCTAGGGCTTCATGCTTGCTAAATAAGCACCTGCCACTGAGCTAAATCCCAAACCTCAGGTGAATATTTAGTTTTCACAACTGCTGCCTCTCTCCTCATATTTGGCAGGGTAGCACAGTGTCCCACTCTTACTATCGTATGTACTGACTCCTTCCAAGTCTCCTCCAACTTCTCATAGCTGAACTTGAGGACTAGGATGGGAGATCCCTGTTCTCGTCCATAAAGGTGTAGTGACTCAGTCAAGTAGGTGGCAGGACAGGCACTGAATGAGCATCTAAAGGCAAAAAGCATCAAGAAAACTGGGAAGTACAAGGAAGAATTTCAGCAGAGATAATGGGAAGGCAGTGGTAATAAGTATCAGTGTTCAGTCTACACAAGATAAGAATTGAGGAGATGTGGTCTATGGTTTAGAGGTCTTGCACTTGGAAGAAGAGAGTAAAACTGAAAGCAATGCATGGAATTTATAAGGAGTCATACTTTGAGTGACAGGGGATAAACTTCCCTACCCTTTGAACAAGTCTTCAGTGGAATGAACAGTTTGCCCTAGGAAACGGTCAGCTTCCTGTCTATAGAGAAATCTGGGTATTCATTAAGCCAAACATATCTGAAATATTAGTCTAATAGACATAAAGCAAATATTGATTTCCAAGATTTTCAAAAGCTGTGAGGTGGGATGGTTATACGCAAGTAGAGCAAAAGAAAATAATGGTGGTGGAACAAACCAGCTTTCAGCCTAGAGGAAGGAAAGGAGAGTGGAGAGCACATGCCACCAATTAGAATTTTTTTCTAGCTATTTTTCTAAGCAAATTGATCCTTAAGAATAGCACAGATTTTTACCACCAAGTCTTTTCAGCATCCTCTGTCACTCATGGCCTCTGGGGTTGTCTTGCTTCTGCAACACAATAGATCTTATTTCTTCCTGATTATCTACAGGCTTGTGGCCTTCCTGCCCTTGTGTTAGAAAGGCAGAATTGGAATAGAGCCCCTCCCACCCCACCCCCGCAGCCTCAAATGAGTAGCCTAAATAGCTGAATTATCAAGATGGAGGTCATCTGGTTCACACTCATCTCCTACACTACCCTCTCCAAAATTAGTCACAAAGAATAAAGTATTGTATCTGAAGTAATTATCTATGATCCAGAACTCCCTCTATCATGTTATCATGGACCAATACTTTTGTAGAATATAATAACTACACATTAACAGAAAAAAGGAAATAACAAAGAGGCCTGCCAAAGATAAACTGCAAGTTTTAATTATGAAATTCAATGGACCAAAGTATCTGTCAAGATGCTCTAAAAGTTTAAGAGCTGACTTTCAGCTTCTGTTATCTTCTTACAGATCAGCAATAAATGGCAGAATAGCAGAGCACACTTGAAGCAGGGAGGAGTGGCCTGTTCTGCATATGTCTGCTTGGTATCCCTCCTTACTTTGGTGGAATCCACTCAAAAGCAGTCTAAATAGGATGAGGACAGTGGTCTCCTTGATTTGAATGGTATTATATCATAAAAAGCCAGTTGTCACATTTTCAGAATTTCTGTGAGCCATTTATTAGATATAGCCATTATAATAAAGATTAAACTCCCATAAATTTGTAATTAAGTAAATTTTATTCAAAGAAGGATGACTCTCCAAACTAATCCCTTGCTAATTACTATATCACATTGTGTAACTGCATCTGTTATATTTGAGAGGCAGAAATACTATATACTTTTTCCACTCTGCATCAAGTGCCAGCACATTTGTAGCTCAATGTTGCCCATGATGGAAGTCAGCGGATACAGGAAGTCAGGGCTCGAATGTCTAGAATTCAGACTTAAGGGAGTGATAGGGAAAAACTGTGAGTAATGTATCTTGCACTTGTAATTGTGTGCTAGCTATAGCCATCACATCGTGAGTAGCACACCATTTGAGGAAATAGTATTCTAAACTTTCAGAATTATTATTTAATAGTAAACATCTCACTCTGCCCACTCATGGAGAGAAGTCGCATTAATGCTTTTGTTTCTTCACTTCTGTGGGATTCCTTCATGTAAACCAATATATCAACTGATATTCCTGTAGAAATTGTGCTTGTTTATCAGTTGCAATGTAGTTTTGTTATAGATACAAACTTCTGGCAAAGAATAGGTCAATAAGAGCATTCTGTAAGAAACAATTCCTATATGAAATTTATTATAAAGAGTATCATATATGTTATCTATAAACAATTGCTATACATCCTTTATCCCAATAAAACTTAAAATAAACGGGCATGCATACTTCTTGTTTTGAGAGCCAGTTGTTAAATATTTACTAGCATACCAGTGAAGTGAGGTGCATTGGAAAGATTTATTTTCTTTCTTTCATCCTTCTGGGCTCTTAGCTTAAAGCAGTAGCTCTTTCCACCATGGAGAGAAGTTTCTGTCTTCCAAAGTTATGTTAACAAATGAAAGAGCATCTCATTTTTAGTCACTTTGACTTCTAGGAATCCTAGGCTTCGACACTCCCTTAATTCTGCGATGCTAACTCTACCCACGAACTTTTTCCTTTCCTAAAGCTCTCTGTTCCTCATTGAGTTTGACAGGCTCCTTCTGAAGTCTCACTTAACCAATGGAAATCTCATCATTTCTGATCCAAAATCTGGACGAGAGTCTGATAGGCCAGCTTGCTGGGGCATAGACATGAGGACCACTGGGAGAGTTCAGCCTTTCTATCAGAGGGCATTAGGACAAATGGATCCCATGTGCTGTTATTAGCTCTGGTTTCACAGAGCCTGGAACTCCTAATATCAAATTACACTTTGTTGGCTTGGTGATCATTTTTTCAAACCATCAACCATATGGGCAAAGGTTGGAAAGAAACTAAATTTGGAACACACTCCCACTCTCCTGTTCAACATTTCTTTCTTGTTCGTGCAGGGAGGCAATGCATTACTCACACTCACATATCCCACCAATACTCATACTCACACACCCCACGAACTTCTGGAAAACTAAGACATGAGATTCTCCCCAAATCTGGTCAAACCGCTGGCTTTGTTCTACATATGTAGACAGCAGCACACTAAGAATGGCCACATTATTTTCCTGCCAATCTGTGAACCTGTCTGAGATACACAACACTGAAAGACAAAATCCATAATGGAAAAAAAAAAGCACAGGGATTTTCTGACTGTGAGTTTCTAAGTTCTGGATCACTCTGAGTCTACATCTGAGACACCACTTCCTGAGGCAGCGATTCTTAGAATATGGAGCCATGAATTTCACTCTCCATTATTTTATTTCTCTTCTGGCTTTACTTCTCTTCCACATACCACTTCACCTGGAATGACAGCTGGAGCAAGAAAGATGGACTGGGGAGATGGGCAATGATGATGATTTGGGCAGTATCTGTGGAATCATGCATATTGTATTCTAGTGCTTTCTAAACCTAAATTACAGAAGTCATAATTTAGCTTAAAATTGCTAAAAAGGAGTTTGGAATCAGGTTTAGTTGAAGGACTGAAGGTTGGTATTCCTTCCCTCAAAAAGAAGTTAGAATCACCTCAGTAAGAATCAGAAAGATGTTCTCCCTGCTGCCCCTAGATTCCAGGAAGAAATGAGCCAAATGCTTTAGCCTAGCCTTCTGGCTCCAGCCTTCTCCAATCCTGGATCCCATTAACCCCTAATACACCCTATATTTCAGCTACTTTACAGTTCTCACAAAATTTCATTCTAGTCTTTCAGGCCTGTCTGGGACTTTGTAAAGTCCTCTGTAACACATAAAGCACTTAGTCCAGTGCCTTTTCTTTGATAGGTTTCAATACACAGTGACAGTTAATATTCAGCACATGCTGATCTTAGCGCATAATTATTTCCCCTTCTGCATCTTTTAAATTCACTTCAGAGGCACCTCCCCCTCCTGTGAAGCTTCACCCTAGGCAGAATGCTTTGTTAATATTCTTCCTGGAAGCTTGGGGTCAGGTAAGTGCCATAATTAGTGCTAAATAAGGGTCTGTTACATGGCCCTGACCATACAGAAATGAATGGGCATGATACCTGCTGGTATTCATATGGTTGGGACTGAGGGAAGAAAAGAAGGCAACAGAAACGGTATTCACACCTAGTCAAAAAATCAGACTGTAATGCTGTCCAAGTACTGATTGGAGCATGCATAGGGAGCGATATGAACACAAAGGAAAAACTACAAACCCATAGTGGGGTAGTGAGAAGTCGAGCTGAGTTTGAAACAACATATTGGATTAGGTGAAAGGCAGGAAAGCTGGTAGGCAAGTATAAACAAAGGCATGGATATGAGCAAGAATGTATGGGTTTTCTTGGTATAACTGGAGCAGAAGGAAGCTAGAAATAAGGCCTGGAATATTTGCTAGAGAGTGTATCATGAGGGCCATCCTGGATTTGTCAATGAATTTGGCCTTGATCTTTTGGCAGGGCCTAGACATTTACATTTACAGCAGGTGTGTTGTCATCTACCTACTAGCTTCTCATGCTGTGACCCTTTAATATAGTTCCTCATGTTTTGTTGACCCCAAACATAGCATTATTTCACTGCTACTTTATAACTATAATTTTGCTTCTGTTATGAATTGTGATGCAAATATTTTTGGAGACAGAGGTTTATCAAAGGGTAATGACCCAGACAGAATTTGAGAACTAATGGTCTTAGGGACTGAACTCAAGTCATCAGGGTTGGTGGCAAGCATGTTTACATGAGGAGCCATCTTGCCAGCCCAGTAGCTCACATTTTGGAATACTTAACTGCATGATTTTAAGCATTTTATGTAAATCAGCTCATTTTACTCTCAACAATACTCTTGATAGGTGTTATTATTATTTCTATCTTACAGTTGAAACTATACAAAAAAGTATAGAATATTGAAAAACAAGCACAATTAAGGGCACTAAAGGTAACATTTTATAGAAAGAGAAGCTGAAAACCATCATTATTTAACTGAATATAGATGGAGCCAACTAGGTCACCAGACACCCATGTAAAGGTTTATCAGTTCATCTCTAATGTTTTAGAAACCAAAGGATTTATGGTTCTTGGAAAAGGGCTGTTTCAATGTGCATGAATCCACGCTACTGTCCACATCTGTTCTATATTACAAAGGCAAACACCAGTAGGAATACAATTAAAATGAGCCTATCCACATGATGATCAACATGACTTCCAAATGGATCTTCAGATACAAAATACATGACCTATTCTTAAAATAAAAAGGAAGAGAGGTTGAGGTCTGGATAGTTCCCCAGTACCCCATGTTACCAAAGTTAAAATGAAAACACTTCCACTGAGAAACAAATGAAAAGAGCAAAGTTAGGAAGGATAGCGAATTTAAAAAAATATATCAAATGAAGCTGTGTTGGGTTTTCCAATAATTAATCTTTCCTCATTTCAATAATTATGCTATGTGCATCTGGGTATATAAATATTTATGCTTGTTCCATTTGTAAAAAAAACAATTTTCTATTTTTCAAAGCACTTTTTCTTGGTCATTTGAATGTTACAAGAGCCCAATTCCTTTAAGAATCTGGCTCCTAGAGTAGTAGTTGACGTGTTGTATTCTTATTTAATTTCACATCTGGTTCTCGTACGGGCCGGGCTATGCTGGTGTTGCAGTGGCAAGCACTTGCAGGAGTCGGACGCCATAGTCAGGAGAGAGCAAACATTTATGCCCTATTTCTTGAGTTTGGAGCTTGTGCTAAGGGCTGAGCTACCTGGGTTTTCCCATCTCTAAGCCATGTGGAAGATTAATTCATGCGTCTGAAATCTTCATGATTGATATAGTCGATTGTCACTATAACCTTCACTCCAAGCACTGCTTTCCCTATCTCAGTAAATTTTTATACATTGTCTCTTCATTTTAATTTACCTCAAAATATTTTTCAATGTCCTCTCTCTGGTTTTGTCTTTGACTCAGGATTGTGCTGGGTAATTCTCAGATGTTGGTGAATTTGCCTAACAGCGTTCTGTTACTGATTCCTAATTTCTTTCCATGGTGCTCTATGGAGTTCTTTGGGTTTGTTGTTGCTATTCTTTAGTTTTTGGTACTGAGGATTAAGTCCAAGGTCTAAAGCACACTTGGCAAAGACAATACGACTAAGCTACATCCCTAAGCCATTTTAGAGTTTATTTTGAGATGGAATCTCACTAAGTTTTCTGGTCTGGACTATAACTTGTATTCTGCCTAAGCTTCCCAAGTAACTAAAATTGCAGCTGTGTGTTGCCACCAAGCTCTGTGGCACTTAGATAATACACTTTATGTGGTATTTGTGTTTTTAAATTTATTGTGGCTTTTTAATGGCCATCCAGTCTGTTCTAGAAAAAATTCTATGTGCATTTAACAAGAACTAGCCCATCTTTCTGTAGGATTAATGTAAAAGTGTAAAGTGGTTTTTTTTTTTTTTCAGTGTCAACTTCATATTTAAAAACAAGGTTTCTTCCATAATTCTTTTCTGTGTGTTTTAGGAAAGAACATGCCATTCACAATTATCATTTAGACATCAAAATTGAGAGTAGACCTACAGAAGTTCGTCTCTTCACCATTGCAATACCCCTGGCCTTTTAGAACCACGAAGTCAGCCCTGAAATATCCACATGACATGATGTTTCATTTTACATCTTAACAGAAATTGCCTACCATCCTCAAACTGACAGCCAGCCTACCTTAATAAAGACCACTGGTATAAACTGGCACAAAAGATAGGGATGTTTAAATATCAGAACATGGCAGTTTGTTAGCTGCTACTGAGACCATAGGAGTAGATGTGTGTGTGTGTGTGTGTGTGTGTGTGTGTGTGTGTGTGTGTTGTTGTTGTTGTTGTTGTTGTTTTGTTTTAAACAGGCTAGTGTTCCTTGGTTTCTTGGTGATCTACTCTAATTAACTGAGCAAAGTAACTAAACTCCAATGTACAAAGCAATGTGGCTGAGCGTGAGTGACTTTGCTCAAGTCAACTATGATGCTTAAACTCTCTATTGGTATCATTCATGGCATTTTTTTTTTTGAAAACCAGCTGTGTCTCAAAAATAATTTCTGGAACTAATTTCCTATTTTAAATGGCATTCGATATTGCCTTTTGTCAGAGAGGCCATTCTCACTTATAGATTTATAAGGTAATACAAACACACATCAAAGAAATAAAAATATTATGATCAACCAAGATGTTAGTTTAAAGACAAAAAGAAAGAAAAGTCTGATCCCTTTTCATGCTTCAAACTTCTCCTGATACTTATACCATACACATATGTGTAAGTTTATAAAGCTATACAACAATAAAAATGAGACTTTCACAGTAGGTAGGTTTAAGATTCAGACACAGGAGAACTATATCGCCTATGAATTTTTTTTTTTTAGTTCTTATATAAGCACTCTTAAAATTCAACCACA
>NW_026594933.1:0-1026 GCF_907164565.1 Psammomys obesus | reverse complement strand
ATATACTCCCACGCTGCGGTAGCTCCGGACGTAGGTCGGCCACGCAGTTGGCCCTCTGAGTGGGCCAACTCAGAGGTCTGGATCTGGACCTGGGTAGTAGCTGGGTGGTCAGCCTGCCAGCTCTTCCTTATCTGCACCAGGGCAATCTCTACAGCACTGCTCCAACTAGGCCACCCAGTGATGCCATCAGCAGGAGGCAAGGTCAGCTCTCCTTGTCTCATGCCCTCAGGGCCAGCTTACACACACCCACATCTCCAGTGCCAGACTCAACTGCACTGCCCAGTCAAGGCTCAGGGTCCTTTCTCCGAGTGTTTCATCTTTCAAGGGGCTGGGACAGCTCTTCTTCGCTCTTGCCCTCGGGGCTGGCTCACCCGCACCCGGACCATCAGAGTCAGCTTTGCCGCCCTGTCCAGGTGAGTTACATGGCCTGCTCTCCCAAGCGCTGCAGCTGGCCAGGAGCAGGGAGAGCCCCCCTCCCTTCTCCTAAGCCTGTGAGCAGCCTTCCCGACTGCCAGAGGGAGTGCGGGTGGGTGGGACCACTTCTGCACCATTGCTACCCTCTATGGCAGGCAGATGGGGTCAGCCCCCCTGCTCTCATGCCTTCGGCTGGCTCAGCCATAGCCCTGCCACCAGGGACGGCTCCACTGTGCTGCCTGGGTGAGGCACAGGGAGCCCTGTTCAGAGCGCAGCCAATGGTGACAGATGGGGCCAGCTCTCCAGAGGGCCACAGCCAGTGAGTGGCAGGGCCAGTTCTGCATGACCCCTGGGCATCCACAAGCTTTGCGACGGCTGCCCCAACCAGGGACATCCGCATGTTCTGTAGTGACCTCTGCCACCCTGCCCCAGACATGGCCCTCAGTGGCAGCTCAGACTGGGACCTCACCATGGCCCTGGGTGGCAGGGCAGGCGACTCACAACAGGCTATTCCTGTCCACCCCATGCTCAAGCTGCTCCACTTCTTTTTCTCCATCTGTCCACCATATACTCCCACGCTGCGGTAGCTCCGGACGTAGGTCGGCCACGCAG
>NW_026594932.1:0-4486 GCF_907164565.1 Psammomys obesus | reverse complement strand
GCCTACCAGGTCCACCTACCTTTTTTTTTTTTTTTTTTTTTTTTTTTTTCCATGTGGTGATGAGATACACTCCAAATTCAGTAGTCCTCCTGCCAGGTTCCTGGCACTTGCTGAGTGTCTGAACCATGCAGGGGGCTGAGGGGGGGGTGGGAGGAGGTGAGAACTGAAGCTGCATCACATTTCCAAAGGAACAAGATTCTCCTGCAACTTGCCGGCAATTCAGACAGCTGAAGTTAGCACTCGTAGCTAGCTAACTACCTACTCCTTCCTCACCCCGCCCCCTTTTATTCCTTTTTTTTTTTTTTAAAATCTAAGCTGGAGATGAGGGGAAGAGGAGTTGTATCCAGACTAGAGGAAAGCACTAGGAAATGTGTCTGACTGTGTGAAGGGAAGGACGGGAACCAAACGGAGTGTTCCAGGATATAGAGCGCAGCGGAGTTAAGGGCTTTACCCAGAAACTGCATGATAGGAAAGACAGGGGTAAAAAGGACTCGCTATGACTGGAAAGGGGCATCTTGGTACTTGGAGGAGATAGCCTGGGTCAAGGACTACAGGGCTGGTTTTCTTATAAAGGCACAGGGTGTTCCTGCATTGAGATGGGAGAGAGGGAGTCCCGGGGAGAGAAACTGCTCCAGCGTGTAGGCTGTCACCCACAGAACCTCCATGGTAGAGACCGAAACCCTTCAGGCGGCTTCTTCTCAAATCAAGAAGACTTCCAAGAAATCAGTGCCACGGGTGGAGACATCCTCTTCCGCCTCTGCTTTTGTTTGTTTGTTCACTGTGTACATAGGGAGGGCAAAGAACAACTTTCTGGGGTTGCTTCTGCTTCTCCTCTGTTTTGTGGGTTCTGGGGGTGGGCCTCAGGCCCTCAGGCCTGTATGGGAAGCAGCTTCACTCACTCAGCCATCTTGCCAGCTCCCTCTTCCGCCTGTGTTTACACTGCTTGGTAGATGCTGGTGCCTGCAGCTTGCTGGTGAACTAAGTCCCACTGCTGCCTTCCCTTCTCCCCACAAAGGGAGAGCCCAGCTTGGGAAAAGAGGGTGTCAAACCCTAAGGCCATACTCTCCCTGTCCACTCATTCCCAGTGTTCCTCCAAATGGAGTTTCTGAAGGAGGGCAATTATCCACACAGGCTTCAAGAACGTGACTTAACAAAGCCAGTCTGGTCTCCAACAGTGCCATTGCCTTCCAAAGGACAGCCTTTCCAGGATAAAAGCAGCTGATTATCTCACTTAACAGCTATTAAATGGTGTTAATTACCTGTTAGATTCAGCAGGTTGGTAAAATTTTGCTCAAAACAAAAGAGGGTGAATAGCATGAAACAGGGAGATTTAGCATCTGGGGAAGGAGAACACGCATGCAGCCATCATCCATCAATTAGTGCTTTGTTTATTTATTTGTTTGTTTTCTGCAGTGCCAAAAATCCAGCCCAATATTTTATTCATACCAAGCAAGCCATCTACCACTGAGCAAATCGCCTGCGCTTTAGTCTTGCTTTTTTAATATAATGTCTCACCCAGGCTATAACCCAGGCTGGCCTGAAATTCTCTTGGCTCTAGCTCCCAAGTACTAGAATTTCAGGTATGTGGCAAGATTCCCAAGACAAGGAATATTTATGGACTTGCCTAACGGCACACGTCCAGGGAAGTGTCCTTACGCCTCACTGAAATGCAAAGATGAAGTGGATGAACATGGTGCCCTCTAGAGCCCTGGTAGAGCAGGTGGTCCGAGTCGAGCATCTTCCTAAAGGTAGACTCAAGATCTGGCCACGAGCATATACGTTGATTTACCAGGAGTCTGACTTGGTAAATTTACATTCAGTGGAAAAGACATAATAACATTCTAAC
This sequence comes from Psammomys obesus, assembly GCF_907164565.1. NCBI lineage: Eukaryota > Metazoa > Chordata > Mammalia > Rodentia > Muridae > Psammomys > Psammomys obesus. Next base: position 2,640 of record NW_026594932.1, on the reverse strand, counting down.
TGTGGCTTCCGGAATGAGCAGCAGTGGCAGCCTCTCAGAGCAAATGGCAGGATCCATTTCACGTGAGCACAATGAGTATTAGAGTCAACGTGTGTGATGCTCCTAAACCTTTGTGAGGCATGAGGTAACCTCCATAAATAACCACTACTCCCTATAAGATGAGGCATTTGACCTACACAGTCTTCATAGCACATTTCAGCTCAAATATCCCAGCCGCTTTGTAAAAGATGACAATTGAATTCCCTTAAAAATTAAACCAAGGTATGTTCCCCCTCTAAACTATTTCCAGGGCTTGCGAGTTGTTTGAGTCCTCTTTCTCCACTACTTCCTGTCCTCTGAAATGCCAGGAGTTTCGGGGAATCTGATTATTTGGGTGTCAGGCATAGCTATGCTGTTTTGGTTTGAAGATGATTTATCCCCTTGAATGTTTGCAAGAGTTTAGTCCCTGTAGTCTTGTCAATCGAATTCAGAGGCAGAATCTCAATCCACTCTACTTGTTAGCACCTCTGGGAACTGATCAGGTCAGAGCACTAAGCCAAGAGCTCTGTCTCAGCTACTTTTCTATTGTCATGATGAAACATCAGGACCAAGGCAACTTATAAAAGAAAGTATTTAATTTGGGTCTCAGAGTTTCAGAGGGTTAGAGTCCCTGGCCATCATTGAAGGAAGTTGGTGGCAGGATGGCAGGCCTGGTTCTGGAGGAGTAGCTGAGAGCTTACATCTTGACCCATAAGCAGAAGACAGAGAGAGCAGAGAGAGCAGAGCGAGCTAACTGGGAATGGCATGGGTTCTGAAACCTCAAAGCCTACCTCCCACTGATAAACTTCCTCCAGCAAAGCCACACCAGCTAATCCTTACCAAACAGTTCCACCAAATGGAGATGGAGCATTCAAATATATGAGCCTATAAGGAGCCGTTCTCATTCAAATCACCACACACTCCATAGCTCAATGGCAGTGGTTTCATGAGAAGACGCTATACAGAAACACACACTTGCTGCAACCATGACCTGATACAGACAGGGTCTCCACCAGAGCCTGCACCATGCTGTGTGGGGATGCCTGGCACACAGAATGGTCCATCCTTGAGTTATACCTCCAGAACTGTGAGCCAAAATAAGCCTCTTTTCCTCATAAAGTAATAGAGAATGGATTCGTAGAACTCAGTCATAAAGTAGTGCTAGGATCACACCTTGGGGGATGAGTGTCAACGTCGATGGCTATAGCTGGTACCAAGGCAGGCTGTACGAATTACACATACTTTAGACACTCCTGGGAGCTCATGGCTTTCTCCAATGCCTGGACCAGTGGCTGGCACATGGAACAATTTTTTATTGTTGTTGTTGAGTAAATTAATAAACTTATATTTTGTTAATGACCAGAACATACCGTTCGTTCATTGTCAAGAATATTTTTAAGTGTGAAAAATTCCTCCCAGTAGTCTGAAAACTGAGGCCAATCCAAGACTAAGTTGGTAAGTCTCAAGATCAGTAGGTCTGGCCCTACTTTAGTGTCTGTCTGTCCCATATCCACAGACTATTGTAGCCCTAGCCTGGCTGGTCTTTTTTAGGTATGTGTGACTTGGCAAGGAAGAAAGAAGAGACGGGGAAGCGAAAGACTGTAGAAGCATGGTAGCTTCAAAGAAGAAAGACCTAACATGGCATTGGCCAGGAAACACTGTAATGGAATGTGTCCATCCCCTAATCCATGCACAAAGATCCTAACTGCCAATGGGACAGTATTCAGAGGGGGGCTTTGGGGAGTAAGCAGGTCATGACAGTGGAGCTCTTGTGAATGGAACAGGAACCCTAAAAGCCTGTGTCACTCCTACAATAGGAACAGCCACCCAAAGGGAGCCAGCAGTGACCTATGTTGAGATGCTTCAGAATGAGCTATTTTTCTCCCTCCCGTCTCTACTTATACTTCTCACTGGGGCAACCGCAGCAAAAGCAGGGCCAGGGCTACCTGGGGACTTCGCTCCTGGCTCCACAGCTCATTATGACATGTCCAGGTTTAAACTCGACCTCAGGATCCCCTTCCTAAGTCCTCAGGAAGCTCTTCCAATCCCAAAAGTCACTACACAGCCCCATTCACCTGCAGGTATCTATTCCCGAGAGAGTTCTCATGCAGCCCTGTCCTCCCCTGCCTTCCATCCTGCCACTAGCTCCAAGAAAGATGTCCTCTACAGATCCTCCTCAGCCACCAATAATCTCCCAATCTTGGAGCTAGTGACCCTGGCTTGTCTTTGGAGATCCTAAAACAATACAGAGGATGGAAGGCATCTGTGGTTCCCAAACAAAGCTCAGGACACATGTCCACCACCTCACTCACTTGCTGTCCCCCCAGGTGCTATACAGACACCATCCTGTCTGCATGTGATGCATGTCCCAGTGTGGAAAGCATGCTTGATGTGGTGCTCCAGGGGAGAAGTGCACGGCTAAGAGGCTGGGGGGTCTGGGGACTGAGGGCTGGGGACTGGGAGGCTGGAAGTTGGGGGCTGGGAGGCTGAGGGCTGAAGGGCTGAGGGCTGGGAGGATGGGGGATGGGAGCTAGGAGGCTGGGGGGCTGGGGATTGGGGGGCTGGAAAGTTAGTATTTTATGGAAAGGCCGCTCCCAAGTCAAAGCTTGGGAAGATTAATGC
>NW_026594931.1:0-23900 GCF_907164565.1 Psammomys obesus | reverse complement strand
TCTGACCTCACTTATCATTCACAGCAGGGATGGCAATGGTCAGGGCACTGCGCTAGATCGAGAAGGGACAGAAACACATTGATGGAGTTGAAAAACATTTAAGAAGTCTTCATTGATTATCTGAGAGGAGGAGGAGAGGGGAGGATGGGATGGAACAGACTCAAGCTGATGGAGCTGAAAAACACTTTAGAAGTCTTTATTGATTATCTGAGAGGACGAGGAGGGGAGAAGGGGAAGGATCACCCCAGCAGCCTGAAGCCTGCTTGGTTGGGGTAGATGTCTGGCCGGTCCACTGAGGCTTCAGCAACATTAGGAGTAAAAACCCTTTCACAAATAATATGTGAGCTCAGCACAGGCCAGGGTCCGAGGTGTGTGGACGACATACCGAGCAGTGGGATGTGGGAGGCAGGCGGTCCTAGAAGAGGCCTCTGGGGCTGTGGAAGTGGTGACAGAAATGAAGTCTTGGGCTTAGGTCTGACGCCTGGGGGAGTGGAGAGCAAGAAGGCCAAGAACAAGCCCAGGGCCATGTCCTTGGTGCAACCAGTACAAGAGACAAGGAAAGAAAGAGAAGCAGGTGGGGACACCAGGAAAAGAGCAGCCACACAGGTGGCAGGCCTGTGCTCAAGACAATGTAGATGAGGCTACCCAGACACCGCAGAGGAGGCAAAGACCACAAGGGAACAAAAATACCATGATTTCTGTGATACCAGCGTCACTCTCATTTGCCACGCTGTCTAGAGTGGCGAAGGCTGGCAGAAGGCAGAAGGAGGCACAGAAATTCCCTTGTTGGACGTGTGCAAGAAGAACCCAGCAAGACAGCACAGTGGTGCACACGTGTAATCCCAGCAGAGGCCAGCTGTGTGGAGGCGTTCTGTAGGAATGCCTGCTCCAATGTCACTGACTAGGTGACATCATACCAGGGTGAACATCAGGCCTTCACTCGAGATGCCCACTTACAGGTGAAATGTCAGAATGCTAACAGTGTATCCATAAGCTAGAGGCAGTCTGCCGTCTCTGTGGAACCCACAGCACTCTAGGTCAATGCTGCCACAGTCAGAGAGTAGGTGTTCAACAAGAATCAATGAAGTGATTCATGGAAATGACCTGAGGTCTAAATCACTTCTCCACAGAATACCAATCATGCCCAGGTCATCCTGTCATCTACAAACTCCCCAGATGTTTCCAGAGGCCGGGGCCACATGGAATTTATGCTACCGGAGACCAGAGACTCGTAAATGTACCTAAGAAACAGTTAAGGCCTTCGACAGGTATCCTCCATCACACTGGGGCCTGAGAAGCAGGCAGCACCGCGGCCCCACCCTGGCTTGAGAAGTTAGTGAAGAGAAATGGCGAGTACCTGTCCTCAGTTACTTTACCCCCACAATCTCTTGTACCTCATATCTTCCCTGGTGTCCAAAGAAACTTGTATCCTAATACATCGACTGTCAGTAACTTAAGGAGTCTGAGTGAAGGGTGCTTCTATAACACTCAATAGTAAAGAGATTGCTTATTAGAGCAGCTTGTGTGATTTCTAAGCTGATTTCTAGAGATTTCAATATAGAGAGCCCAGGTCTAGCTGAGGCTTCTTAGGCGACATATCACATGGTCTATATGTCATAGACCGATTTTTTTTAATTGCATTTAAATTAGAGAAGCAAAACTCAATGAGACCAAAATACCAAAACATTTCATTCTGACTAGGAAACAGCTAATGCTATTGGAAGACAAATGTGAGGCCTGTATAAAGTGAATTCAAGGCCACCCTGGGTAACTCAGTGAGAACCTGTCTCAAAACAAAAACATTTTATAAGGGCAGGGGATAGCTCAGTGGTACAGTCCTTGCTTAGCATTAGAGAAGCATGTGCCAGGCCCTGGGTTGAGTCCCCGGTACCAATTTAAAAAATGCCAAAGATTTTCTCCTTCCTTTCAATAAAACTAGGCTAAGTGCATATTATGTTGACAATAATATTAGCAATTACATTCAGGGTCTTTCACTGCTGAGTGTTTTTCTGTGTTGTGTCCTCTGTTAAGTAAGCAGATCTTTTTATAATCCCTACATCATGCTCTAGGAGATGTTCAGTTGAAGTCTGGTCCCCAAGGTCACATAGCCCACTGACTTGGCCAGGATCGGCTGCTGGGCCCACAGCCTATGCAGACTGATAGAAACCAACTCTTGGGCTGGCACTCATCACAGGTACCTGGTCAGGGCACCCAACAATCAAGGCAAAGTCAGAGCCCCGGGGTCAGCAATAAAACAGGAACTGTACAAAGATTCGTCTGTGCCTATACGCACTTCCCGAAAGATCCGAGTTGTTTCCTCTTTGTTTGGGTTTTCAATAAACCCACATACACTTTCTAGAAGTAATAGGTGCGGTGATATAGCTTAAATCAATGACCAGAACAGGGAAGGCCTTCCAGGAACTGGGTATATGATTCCTGGCCCCTCATAAGGTGGTATTTCCCTAAGGCAGGACCTCAAACAGGGTGTAAGGAGGATTTGAAGCATGCTGGGGCTATTCTGAAAGCACTTCAGGTGACTTGAGAAGCTAATTAAGCTAATTAAGTGTGACTTAACGGTAGCCTCTCAGTTGGAGCACTGCTAGCAAACAATGTGGCAGTCAGAGCCTGAGAAGTTGGGGGACTTGGGCTAAAACTTCAGAGTTTTCAAGGTGGTTGCCAAAGCAACCTCAGGGACTAGTCTCTAGAAGAACTGAAGCATTCTATTTTAGAAACACCCAGTTGATCATCGGAGCCAGAAAAAAAAAAAAAAAAAAAAAAAAAAAAAAAAAAACAACCAAATAATAAGGCACTGAAAATTCTTATAACATCTTATATAAAGATGAATGTTTCCCCAAACTGGAAACAATTCACTCTAGGAGGAATATTTTGACCCTGGACGCAAAATGATTTCAAAATGACTCCATGGAGGTCCGATTATCACCTGTGTCTTACAGAAAATATTGGGATTAAAAGCTTCTCTTTCCATTTGAATTTCCTCTCAATCTTGGTTACATTACAGGCTCCTCAAAAGTCTCTCCTGCATGCATGAGTTCATTTATTCTGTGAAGACTTGCTAAACAACTTACCTTATTGCTGATTACCATGTCCTGTGGTTGAAGCACAACAGAGATGAACTAATGATACAGCCCTGGCTTTAGGGGAGTACAAACCACAGATGCAAACAAAGGACAAACGCATCATCATGACATCAGGACACCACGGGTTGTGACTGTAGAGGCCCCCAGAGCCATTATCTTGTCAGACTCTTACCTGTGAAGATCCTTTGGTAGGTCATTATCAAAATGCAGATTTCCAAACCAGAGAGTGGGCCCGGACTGTATTGTAAATGCTGTATCTAAGGAGCCTGCTAGGGGTGAGAGAAAGATCTCATCCCTAGCTGAAATGGCGGTTAACAATTCCATGCAAGGAGTTGGGGCAGGGCTTAAGAAGGGGCTTTCTCACCAAGAGAAAGGGCAGCCCCCCAAAGGTTAGGATGTTGCCTAGCCAGCCTGGATTTATGCTAAGAGAATTAGGACCAGGCACCTCCTAGGAGGGCCCACTGTGGAAGGCCATGGAGGTCTTTGGAGGACCAGAGACCTGATGCTCTGTGAGCCTGGGAATAACACACAGCAGTCCACACAGAGGTAATTCAGCAGGACTATGACAAACGCATGGGCAGAAGTGGGTATCTGAGCAAGGAGGCTGCCGTGCACCTGCTGGCTGCAGGCAAAACGGACAAACTCAGGAAACCCAGGAGAGTGACAGCAGTCATGCTTGGATCCACCCTGGATGCAACATCGTGGGGAACAGCCACGGCGACACCGCAAACCAGCCCTAGAGCCATGCTCTAGTGGTGGGAATTGACAAATGACAGTTGCAAAATGACAGCTAACATGGGTCTGACCACCAAGAGGTCCAAGATCAAGTGTTTTGTGGAAGTCTGTAACTACCACCACCTCATGCCCACAAGCTACTCTTTGACAAAACTGTCATCAACAGGGTTGTCTTTAGACACCCAGTTTGGAAATGAAAGGCTAAAAGGGAAACGAAGGTCAAGTTTAGGAACAAAACTAAGTGGGCAAGAACACATGCGTCTTCCAGAAGCATAAATGAAGAGGGAAGACATGAAGAAATATCATCTAAAAATCTCAAACAGCACTTTGTTTTAAAGCAGACTGTAGGAGACTCACAATGTGCAAGTTAATTAATTGTGACATATTTGTCCCTCTACAGCTATATTTAGCAAGACCTGGCTCATACTTAATTTATTTGTGCTTTAAAACATTTCCCCCCGGATTTTCTCAGTTTCTTCCTCTGAATAGATGCAAGTTTACAGACGGGCACCCATAAAGCTGGGACTTCACAGCACTGTGGAGAAGCAAGGCTGAAGGAGATGCAGCCGAGGACTTCAAGGAGAACACAGCCAGACACAGGAGATCAAACAGGTAAACACGACATCACCGAACAGCAAGATTGCTTTAAAAAAAATATCTAGCAGATGAGAGAGCCAGAAGCATTTCTTCAGTGATGGAAGAGAGAGGGCTTTGTGTAGGAAGAGACAGCTAAATTGAAACGCAAAGCCCAGGGCGTGGGTCAGCGATACAGCACAGTGATAATACCCACAAGCCTCTGTGTCCAAACCCCAGAAGAACTGAAAAGCAATGTTTTAGCCAAGAAGAGCACTCCAGATGACAGACTAGTGTGAGAAGCTGTGCAAAGAACAGGGATCACAGTGCAGAGACTGCGTCCTGTGTGGCTTTCTTGTGTGGTTGGCACACAGCAGGCGCTCAATAAATGCTACGGGAGAAAATGAGTGTCTAAAAGCAAGCAAACACCAAAGAGGTTTAAAGATATATTAGAATGAAGTCACAAAGGCCTGAGGAGCAATGAGGGTCCCTTACTGATAGTCTGTTCTCCAAAGCTGGAATCCAGAGGCTCTGAATAAGAAAATTACGCACAGAGTTTGCATACATCATTCTGACGCCACTGTGTGGGGGGATAGAGGAGCAGGGCAAAGGGACAGACCAAATCCCAGGAAAACCAAAATACAGAGAGCAAACAAAACACAGGAAGTGATTATAAAAGTCCAGATAAAAGAGAGCCTGGAAGAGAGGGGCTGTCATGCACAGAGCACAGAGATTGCCTGAACATATGGAATTAACACAGGTGACATGCAAGACATGTCTCAGCCAGCCAGTGAGCAAAAGAGCACAGCTGGACAGCAATGATGACTTCTGGCACTGGAGTGAAGGGGCACCCTGCATCCTTCTCTTCTCTTCACAAGCTGATTGCAACCCTCAAGAAAGCAAGAGCCACCAACTTTCCCACATCCTGGGGAAATGGTGAGGAGGAAGCCTGGGCCCTGAGCTCTCCAGCTTTGGGACCTAACCCAGTCCATACATTTCTCATCCACTCCTACAGGCAGGTTGCACATGGATATATGCAAGAAACAGGGAAGTCCTTCCGTGTGTATCCTCCACCTGCACCGCTACACACCTGGGCATCACCTCCAGCCCCGCCCCCAGAGTAGGTTGATGTGAGGTCAGGGTCCAACAGCCTCCCTCTGTAGCAACACCAGCCAAGAGCCCACCATCCTCTCCATGCAGTGAGATGAATGTGGTACCATATTCTAAACTCTATCCCCTGTTGGCTTAGAACTCAAACGCATGGAGTGGCGTGGCTCACTGGCACCCCTTAGCCTAATATTGGGTTTGAGGGGTGGGAAGTAGAGAGGTGAAGATACTCCATTAATGATTTAAAAAAAAAAACAAAACAAAACAAAAACAAAAACCAAAGGCTTGGAGTTGCAGAGAGAGCAGGACAGGAGGCAGGGGTCGGTCCAACCTGAAGATGGTTGTGGCAGAAGCTCTGCTGGGTGAGTAGATGAGATCTGCAGCCCAGTGTCATGGTCCGTCTTGAATGTCTGCATTCAAGACAGAGAGTGACACAACAGGTGACCGAAAGGACAGATGTCCCATCTCAACCCCAGCGGGTCCCTGTCTTGGGTAACCTACTATTGTATGAATGTATGAATCTACAACTACAGATTCAGTGTTTCTTTTTCTCAAAAGAATCTTGAAATTCACAGTTTTCTGTAAAGTTTTCAATCTTAAAAATATTAAATGGGGCCAGGTGTGGTGGTGTGCACCTATGATCCCAGCACTCTGGGAGGCAGAGGCAGGGGATCACTGTGAGTTCCAGGCTAGCCTAGTCTACAAAGTGAGTCCCGGACAGCCAGCCAAGGCTATACAGAGAAACCCTGTATTGAAAAAAACAAAACAAAACAAAAAAATTAAATGGTTCAAACATAACAAATCACTGGTCACACGTGACCCACAGCCCATTGATCACAACTCTTAACACAAAACAAAAGAAAACAAAGTCAAGGGCAAAATAGGCATGAGTTGTATTTAGGGAGTGAGGCAAAGGACAGAGAGGAAAACTAAATGAACACAAGTGAGAAAGAAAGTCAAATTCCCCCATACTGGGAAGCCAGAACGATCAAGGTGACCACAGTCACACTCCCAAGAGGTCAAAAAAAAAGCATTAAACAAAGGAGATGGTCTGCTTCACTTGGTAATCAGACCACTGCTGGTGACCTTCAAAGCTTGTCACTTCCAACAGAATGGAAGGGAGATCCACTCCGATGCCCGATCCTGAGATGAGTAGGAGGATGAGAGGCAAGCATTGCAAATGACTCTTTCCAGAACTCAGTGGCCCACAAAAGAAGGAATGTGTGGGATGGTAGCATGAGGGGTTGTCAGGTCAATGAGAGAACAGAAAGACAAGCTGTGTTTGAGATGAGGAGGAACGAGATGGGTGCTGGCTGGCGAGAGAGAGAGGACATGCTCCAGGCAGAGGAAGGTTGCTTGCCTAGGCTCCCAGGAGGGTCAGAATGACTCTAGACGGGGATAAAGGGGTTCAGGGGAGGCTTGAAGAGGAGGAATGTGCAGTGAAGGGGACCTGGCATCACGCCACTTACCCAAGTGCCCTAGTGCTGAGAAACTAGGTGATGGGGGAAGCAGAACTGAGGGGGAGCTTCAGGTGGGAGAGGAAGTCAGCCCAGGGAGGCGCTGTGACAGAAGTGGGCTGGGCTGGGTTAGAGGACAGCTAGCTTCCATCCCTGCTTCAGTTCCGGGATGAAAGCCAATCGGACTGGGGCATTCTCTGACAGTGCCCGTGGGCTGGGGCATCCGGGCTGGAGGGGAATATCAGGAAGGTCAAGGTAACAAGGGCAGTCAGTGTGTGCCCTTCTGTGCTGTTCTGCGGGGCTCTTCACGGCGGGGGCTCCAGCAGATGCTGGGATGCAGGCACGGCCTACGGGCTCCTTGTCTGACAGCCACAGTTTGCAGCAGGCAGCATTGCTGCTGCTCACACGACGTACACATGAAGGCAGTAAGAACGCAGTACCTAAGTGAAGCGTAAGGGTTGACGTTTCTAGCACGCTGTTGGGTGATGGTAAAGTCGTGGGTCACGGACCACTGTAACAAGAGTGCGCACCAGCCAGGATGCTCACAAAGACATACATATGGAGAGCTAGTGAGAGCAGATCACGCTGGGAGAGCTGCAGCCCTCTGGATTTGGGTAGTGCTTCCCAAAGGTCGATGTGTCAAAGGTTCACACCCCGGGCTGGCACTATTAGGAGGTGGTAGAATCTTTGTGGGGGACTTGTGGCTAGTCTTCGGGTCATTGGTGTGCTCTCAAAAGGGATTGTCTCTTTCTCTCTCATTGCTTCCTGGCTCATGAGGTAAGCAGTTTGTCCCAAGAGTTCCTGTCATGAAGTCCTGGTTCATCACAAGTCTAAAGCCACAGACCACTTAGTCTTAAACTGCCATCTACGAAACTGTGAGCCAAAATAACTCCTCTCTCTGTAAGTTAACTGCTGTAGGAACAGAGATCTTACTGGTGTGGAAATCTACAGAAGGAGAAAGCCCAAATGAGGAAAGAGGCAAAAGGCATCCCCAGCATGATATGAGCTGAGATGTTTTGTTTGGTTTTTTTAAATGAGAAGATCCAGCCCCAAATTAAAGTTGAAGAGGATGACTAAGAAGAGCAGAGTACTGAAGCATCGTGGCTGGAGCAAGTCTCATAGCCTCAGGAAGGGCCATCCAGCTCCGCAGAACATCCTCTGCCCCTCCTTGGTGACACTGCCCTCAGGAAGTTAGTGTGTAAGGCGCAACATCTTGTGCAGGCAACACACAGCATGCGGGAGCCAGAGATCATGGGGGAGACAGGGGAGCTGGAGGCAAAGGTGCTGAGTCGCCAGAAACAAACTATTGATCCGGGTGATTTGTGAGTGGACACAACCAGTGACAGAGCTTGGCTGTGTGTGGAAGATGATGCGTGCACTCACGGCTGCTCTAAAGCGGGGGCGGGGGGAGGGGAGACTCAACAGTGCCTAGCCCTGTAGCCTGCACCTTTGCTCATTTCCCTGTGTAACTAAGCATGCAGTCTGCTGCCACCGTGCTTCTTAGCCCTGCCATGCATGGGCATGCCTGGGGACCTGTTAACACTACTCTCACTCAGGGGCTCTCTAGAAAGGCTAACGCCACTGAAAGCAAAGAGTGCGCTCCCTGCTGTAGATTTAAGGCGACCGTGGAAACACGACAGCTTAATGCCCTGTGTGATTCTTGATTGAACCATGGATTAAACAAACTATTGGCAAGAAAAGAGCAGAACATGAGTGAGAGTCATAATTTGGTGACATTTTAATTTCTTCAGTGTGGCCGTGTTATTTCCGTTTTCCTGGAGAATGTATGTAGGGATGAAAAGCCATCATGAGTACAGCAAAACATTCCAACAAAAATAAAAACCCTGTGCTGAATATACATGGCGTGGGGGCAGGGAAGAGCTCACAAAGCAGGCGCGGCCGTTGCTAGGGAGTGATGCCTCCTGGGGAAGCAGTATCAAATGTCATCACTGCACTTTCACTGTGCCCTGATGTTTTCCAAAGGCAAAAGTGCAGTTTTCTAGGGGCTCAAGTGCATGTAGTCCCATATCCCCCACCTGCTGCAGACCTTGGTCAGCTTTCAGAGCCTCTGGACTCCACCGGGGAGGTTAGCCCTGCAGCCACCCTGTCCTTGACCCTTGTCTCCAACACTGCCACTTCTGGGTGAGAAGGGGCTCTGAATTCACTCTGAGGACTGTGGGAGGCCCAGCCTCATCCTGTGGGTGATGCTAGCCGACTCACCTGTAATAGCAGCTCATGACTGTCACTCGGCTGGATTTTTGCATCATCTAGAAAACACACTTCTGGATGTGTTTGTGGCAGCATTTCCAGAGGGAATTAACTGGGGGATGGTGACCTGTCCTTCGTGTGGGTTGCAAACTTTGAGCAAGTGGCCCAGATACAAAGAGGTCCAAGGTGAAAGCTGTGTGCCCTGCCTTGCCCTCCCTTGTTCTTTCTGAGTGAGTCCATCTTCCACAACTGCTGCCCTTATGCTGGCCATCAGACTCAGCCTCTTCCACCATCTGAACATTGACACCCCAGCAGAGGCCGTGCAGAGGCTGTCCAGGGGCCGTCCAGGGGTCGTCCAGGCTTTCAGCACCACGCGTGAGTTCAACTGTGCACACACACGCGTGTGTACGTATGATTTGGTTCAGTTCCTCTGAAGACCTCTGATATGCCACCACAGGCGGCGCCCTCCCCTCACCCTTCCATCTACCAACCTGTCCCCTTTCTACCCAGGGAGCATTCTGGTTGTCTTCTGAATAGCAGTCCAAGCCCTCACCCCACTTCAAGTCACCCCTGGAAAGCACAGGAGTTGAGGACACTGGGCAATCCACTCAAAGCAGCCTCCTCCACAACCTGAATGGCACCCTCTTGAGCAAGGTGGCGCTCTTCCCACGCTCTGAGTAGCGTTGCTGGGGACAGCTGTGGGGACCCCCGAGCAGCCCTCGGGTGAGCTGAGGGGTGTACCATGAAGGTGGCCACTCCGTTCTGCCCAGACTTTCACTGTGTACAGGGCTGGCTGGCCGGAGAATACTAGGATTCTACAGAACCAGGGGGAAACCCTATTTATAAGAATAATGGGGATATTTTTTGGCTCATGAAAAAAAAGTAATTTCTGTCTTTCAGGACACAAATTGGCTCAGAAATGATTCTAAGCTCAAAAACTGAGTGGGAATAGTGAGAACCAGAGAAGGAGTGAGTGTCTCCATTGCCAGGCCCACATAGCTACTGACCATGGTGAGAGCCGTGAGAGCCAAGGGCTCTCTGGGGTGTTGTTTTGCAAACAAGGCTGCACACGGCAATAACTTGGGGAGCTTTGAAAAGTATCCATGCTGGGTCCCAGCCCCAGAAATTCTGACTTTGTTGGTTTGGATAAGATTCTAGGCATCGATCAGGATACTTTACTCTCCCCAGGAGACTCTAATATCCTACAAAGTTTGAGCCCCTCTGCTAGGCCAGCCTCATACCTCACATTCATTAACACTTGCTGTCCTGTGTGGTTCGGCCTGGCTGCTAGTATACTTAACCTTGGCTGGCCCTCTCTCCTCCCGGTGCACAGCCAAATGGGGTGTACAGACACCTGACCTTTGTGTCATAAAAATACCCTGCCCTTCCATCAGGCATAAGCATTAACCAGGTGAGGTAGGCAGCCCTAAGGTCAGCAGGGTCTCTGCCAGTTCTGCCTGCTCCTCAGAGCCAGTTGGCAGCACCACAGAATGCTGTGTTCAGGCCTGAGTTTCCAGTTCTGCTAAGAGGTTTGGGAGTGGGAATTAAAAGTCAACCCTGATAGGGTTGTGTCTACAGGACAGTACAGGGAAAGGCTGCTTGATGAAGAGGAAGCCCTATGCAGTCCACTTTTCACTGATTTACAGGAGAGGCTTGGGGTGGGGAGGGAAGGGAGGGAGGAACGGAGGGAAGGAGGGAGGGAGAGAGGGAGGGAGGGAGGGATGAAAAGGACTCAGGTCCTTCATTGTTATGGTTCCCACCCAGGCAGGACAAGAACCCCTAGGGAGGCCTTTGAAAGCACCATTGTCCAAGCCCAGTCTGGAAAAATTAAGTAGAGCTTTCTGGAATTGAGTCTTTTGGAGCTCTGGGTTTTAAACGTCTAGGAGTTTCCCATGTGCTGCTGGGGTTGGAAAATGCTGGCCTGTCTCAGGGTAGAGTCCTGACTGCTGAGCCCTGCATCTTCCTGAGGAGAGGAGGAGAGGTCTCTCTGTGACAGGCTGGCCTGTGGGTCACCCAAGGCCATTGAGCCATGGCCTGGAGAAACAGATACCCTCTTTTTGTGGGGGATGGAGACATTGAAGCAGGGTGTCTCTGTATAACCCTGGCTGTCCTGGAACTTACTCTGTAGACCAGACTGGCCTCAGCCTCACAGAGACCCACCTGCCTCTGCCTTCCGAGTACTGGGATTAAAGGCGTGTGCCACCATGCCCAGCTAACAAACGCCCTCTCCCACCGCCTGGCGGAGTGCTTCACCCTTCGGGGGAAAGTAACCTGGCAGGTTCTTTGAAAGTACATACTCATATCACCACTCTTCCAGTCTCCCTTTTGATAGAAGCACACAAAGACATTTATTGTTGGATTATTCACAAGGGACCAAGAAAAACCAGGAACAGAATGTTCATAAACATGGAAATGACTAAACAATGTATAGTGCGGGCCATTGTGTAGACTTGGGTGAGCATGTTTAAGACAGCAGCTTTTTACCTGCTGAGATGTCCATGATGAGCTGGATCAAACTAGTTATGGTCAAGGTCTCCCTATTCTCAGCAGCCAGTAGCATGACCCCCCAGCATACGGCTGAAACCTTAGCTTGTATGATTAGTGTGCCACTGTCTTGCCCAGGCATGAGACACGCACTCCAGCCATAACTCTTGCAATGTGGGGTACGTCAGCAAAACTAGCAGGCATCCATTTTTCTTCACACTTTCACAGACACGATTGATTCGTACAGTAGATCTTGGTAACAGCGACATGTTCCTTCTCCTTTTCCTCGTTAGGTTGAGAACTCTTACCTTTCAATTAAAGGACGCACTGAAAGGCTTTCTCTTCGCTGTGTTCAAATTGCTAAGTATGATTATCCTTGTACTTGGGTCATGATTAAATAAAACAGCTGCTATGTAGCATGGCTCTGCGGCACAATGACAGTAGGCCTGACAATTGAGATCTGTCTGCTGAGTGACTCAAGGGAAGGTGGTTACACAGTGAGGAGACCCTGGACAAAGATATGAATCATGTCCCAACAGGAAGGAGAGGCCAGTCTGGGACCTCATCACATGACCTAGAACGATTTATTTTCTATGAATCATTTAGTTATGGAATTTTCCATTTATTATCACTCAACTAATGTTGACACTGGGTAACAAAAACTGAAGAAAATAAAACTTCGGATGAGGAGGAATGGCTGCATGGAAACCCATTATTCCTCATTATTAGGGAAACAAACAAACAAACAAACAAACAAAAAACCCGGCCCTGTGTGCTTACCTGTGCATTTACCTATTTGCTATTTGTGAGTACGTGGAGATATGAGTGATGAATATAGGCTACGGTTTTTAGTGTTAATTATGTCAGCTTACTGTGTGGTGTTATCCTTTTAACAGCCACCATCTTCATCCGTGTGCCAGTGGCTACCCTATGAGGCTCCCAAGAGAGAGCCTCTGACTCCTCACAGAGGGGGGTGGTGGGGAGGGCCTCTCCTAATAACTCAGCCACTCTCTTCCTCACCTCCAAGGCCACTGTGTGTACTTCTGCCCTAATCACACGCGCCCACAGCATCTTTGAGGCTGCTCCAGTAGACACAGCACAGAAGGGACTCCATCCAGACGGCCGTGGGGCAGTCATCATCCAGCTGAGATGAGACTTTTCGGCAGTCCAGGTGCCTTGGGACCACGCACCTTCATCCGTGCCCTGTAAGCAAGCCTGAAAAACCCACAGGCTGGGCTTCGGTGGGCTTGCGCTTGGGCTTGTTGCTGGCACCCTCTAAGGAGGAGGTACCCCTTTGTCTGTGTCTCCCAAGGAAAAGGGTTTCCAAAATGGAGCTGGAATGGGAACTTGTTAGCGTACCAACTCTGTGCCATCTTCATAGTGAAAACAGGGCATCACATGCTTTTGTAAGTCAAGCAGCTAATAAACGCTGAAGAGCAAGGACCGGACCAGAACTACCTGGACTCAAGCTTTGGCTTTGCAGGAAACAGGAAAAGTTACTTAACCTCTTTGCTGTTACTTAACTCCCTTTCCTCTTCAGTAAAGAGGAATCCACACTGATCAGCAAAGAGGAGTTGTTTTCATTAGCTGGGCTACACTGTAGACAACACCTGCAGACCAGGCCGCAGCTCAGACAAGTTAGTGAATGCTCCAGGAAAGGAAAGCTTATCTTGAGCCACCATGTCCTGCTGACTGTGTGTCCCACTTCTCCCCCTGGTTCACATGCTGCCCATCATGTGGTGGCAGCATTAGAAGGTGGATCTTCGGGAAGTGATTGGGATTAGCCTAGATGAGGACAGTGGAGAGTCCATGACTGGACAAAGAGATGAGCAAGGGTGCAGAGCCAGCCTGCCTTCTCCACAATGAAGACACTCCCACTGCCTGTGGTCCATGAGGCCTACTCTCCTTGGGCTACCCACCCTTGACCTTGGACTCCCCACACGGAACTGTGAGGGTAAACATGGACCTCCCAGGTTGTAGTGTTCTATTATGGCAGCATACATGTGCAAGACAGCCAGTATGGACTCCTGCCCACATCTGGGTAACCTCACTTCCTCCAGCAAGGGAACAACCAAAGCATCCTCTGTACTCTAGGAAGACAACACCCGGCCTCCCCCCAAAGCTGATACTTGTAACTATCTCTTGGCACAGCCTACAGAGGACCATGAGTGGTCTGTCGTCCTTATTATCTCCTTCAGCCCCAGAATGGCTCCAGCTGGCTTTCTACCAAATGACAACTTCTAGTCAGGGCCATGCCTCAGTCTCCTGAGAAGGAATGTTCTATAAAGAGAAATAGGGTAATTACACAATTACAGCCCGACTCAGCAATCTGCCTATCTATGGGATATGAGCATCATTTATATCGGTTTGATTCTGACCCTGTATCTTCTGGGGAGACAGGAATGGGAGATAATTAGGATGATAAACGACCCATGCCTTACGTGAAGTGCACTGGGTTTACAGCGCAGGCTACGGTGACAAGATCTGAACCCTGCTTCCTGTGAGTTGTGTGGCTTCCTGGAGGGACGGGGCTAGGTCCCTTTGAAGCATCTAACTTTCGTCACAAGTTTTGCTCACAGAAAGTTAGCTTTTCATTTGGACAAATATAAGACCACCTCTTCTTTTTTTAAAATTTCTCCTGTGGAGATGGGGAAATGCTCAAAAAAGCAAAGCCCGGGGGCTCGCCATTCATCCTATCTGCTAGTCACCAGAGGACAGAGCCAACAGTAGGCCAATCGCTTTCTTTCCATAAAAACTCTTCCCTGACGAGTGCTGTGGCCAAACTCATGTTGAGGTGCCAGCTCCCAGGACCTCAGAATGTGACAAGCATTTGGAGACAGGGTCTTTAACAAGGTAATTAAAGTTAAGACCTCACTAGCATGGGCCTTAACCTG
Source organism: Psammomys obesus (assembly GCF_907164565.1). Taxonomy (NCBI): domain Eukaryota; kingdom Metazoa; phylum Chordata; class Mammalia; order Rodentia; family Muridae; genus Psammomys; species Psammomys obesus. Next base: position 9,344 of record NW_026594931.1, on the reverse strand, counting down.
ACACGAACATCACCTTCACAAGAAGAGGGTTTTAGGACACAGAACACACAGAGGCTAGGCCATAACAGGACACAGGGTGTACGGAGCTATCAGCAGGAACCAGTCTTCAGTTACCCTGGCCTCTTGTTTCTCGGCTCCATTTAAACAGTAAATGTCTAATGTGTTATGGTAGCTCTCGCTGACTACACTAGTTTCTGAGAAACAGTTAGGGGTCACAGAACTTCAGAAGACTTTCCCCCAAGACACCAGTTTCCCAACAATCCCTTAGAAATGGGGAAAAAAAAGAAAAGAAAAAAAAAAGATACCTTGGTTCAAAACTCCATAACCTAGTTTTCACTTGGAGGGCAGGAGACAGTTGAGGGAATAGTCACACAGGGGAGAAATTGGGGCACACTTGCCTTTGGCTGACAGTGTATCCCATGGGCACAGAAATGTGGGGGGCACCAAGCATGCTTCAAAACACTTGAATGTGCAGAAGTGTCCCTAAAATGCAGCGTAATGTCTTTAATCTGTGTGTGTAAACATAAGGTCTACCGGGAAGGGCAGAGGTTGGAGAGGCAGTGGCAGATTTAAACTGAGATCCAGAATGAGGAAAGGAAACGCCCTCCTCAGGACCTGGTATAGTTACTGGTGGGTTTGTTTCACCCGGTCATTCGGAAGCCTAACAGGTCACGTGCTATTTTCCAGGTAAAGCATCAGGCAGTGAACGCCATGAACCTGTTTTTCTCACTGACTATGGTGGTTAATTTTGATTCTCATCTTGATTGGACTGAAAGATGTCTAGAGGAGTAATAAAGCACACTGCTGGGTATGTCTGTAAGGGTGATTGCAAAGGTCAATATATCACGAGGACTCTCTTCTAATCAGGTGACAGATCACCCGAACTACTGACAGGTTCAGAATGAGAACAGACTATGGGGAGGGGCCAGGGCTGTGGAAAGTAGGGCCAGATGGACAAAGTTGGGCCACTAAAGGTGTGTCCTTAGCAGTTACACATCACCCTGACCTTTTCCTGTTGGGGCTCCCCTCAGCTTCCTGGCCACCATGATGGGAGCTGTTTATGGGGGAGGGGGGGCTCTCAGGATGGACTGAAGCCTCCGAAACCATGAGCAAAATAAGTCTTATGTAGTTTCTGTCAGGTATTTGGTCAGAACACGGATTCTAACTATAACACTGACCTTACAGGCTGCTAAGGAAAATCTTACACCCTCTGACCTCTCCTTCCACAGCAAGGCTGGGATATCTGTGTTTGAGATCCTTTATCGGCAGCTAAGAACATCTCAATCTCCCTCATTCTTGGCTTCTGTTAGCAGTTAGCACCTCTAGAAAACCCGTGAGGTACCACAATGGCAGGTATTAGACGCTTCTGCAGAGCCTCTCACAGATGCTCTCATTGTGCATCCTGCTGAGAGGATGGGAACTGTATGTCCCCACAGCAAGAACCTTCCTGACAGGCTCTTTTATTGGTTTCCCACCAGGACACTGCGATGCTGGCAGTACCTTCCGCTGGTGCTAATGGTGAAGATGTCACCACTAAAAGGCTATCACAGTGAAGCTGTTCTTGCTGTGTGTCCCTGCCTACCTCCCTGGGCTGTAATTGCTGAACATTGTCCAGAATTCCATTACTGCTTTGACCAGATACAGAAAGGAAACCGTGTGGGTTTCCTGTCCCCTCATTATAATGGCACTTTGCATTGGTTTTTCACACTTAACTTATTCAGGGCATTTTCCTAGTTTTGCAGAGTCTTATCTCAGTGAAATAAAACTCTATGTGTTGTATAATTGTCTGTGCCATAGAGACTGCTTAGGGACTGGAGCCAATGAAACTGGGAGCTGGAGTAGGACCAAGACCCAAATTGCTTCAAGAGTCACAAGCCCCATGGAAGTTGCAAAGGGAGCCGACATGGGAACTTGGAAACATGGCTTCTCCATAGGGAAAAGACACATCTGGAAGAAGCCAGTCAGCTTCCACAAGCTGGGAACCCATAGGAATTTCCATCTGCAGCCAAGGGCTCTTGGTTGCGCCTGCCTAGGTATGAATGCTGCTGGGTTTAGCCTTGGGGAGAGGCAAAGATGGGGCCATGCTGAGAACAAGAGGCCATTAGATTTGGTAATACTGGCCCACTTTGTGACCTAGAAACACAGCTCAGAGATGTTTCCTGCTCCTTCAGCAGTTTGGAAAAGGGCTGGAATGAGGACCAAGAAGGGTGAGCATTTTCAGGAGTTGAAAGCAGAATTTTTAACTCTCTCTGCATCTTGGAAAAGGGGACATCTGCAAATAAAGTTTGTATCAAGAGAAAACAAGTTGTCCATGCATTGCTTGAGATGAGTCACCCTGATGGGCTGACCATCTTGGAAGTTAGGAGCCCAACGTCTCCAGTCTACTTGGGCACCCGTTGGCAAATTATTGCTTTTATTGTAGTGCCATTTAGAAAATTATGACTCTCTAACTCATCCCCTGGAGACACGGAAGGTGGGAATGCCTTTCCACCTGCATTACTGAAGCACAGCTTCCCTGCCAACTCAGGGGCTCACAGCCTGAATGTCCATTAGAGCCACCTAGGACGCTGCTGACAACCCGAGACCTAAGTTGGGCTCCTCACCAACTAAACCAGAAAGCATGGGGGTGGGACCAGGCGGCCCCTTTTTTTTTTTTTTTTAAGCTTCCTGGTCGATTTTAATGCACAGGCAGAGTTGGAAGCCAGAGCTTCAGTGCGTCCATTACAATGCTCACCCACTGGGCAGCAGGATGCTCTCATATTAACAAAGTATGTCCAACCTGCCACCGGCCTCTTCAGCCTCTTCCACACTTCGTGGCAAGCTTTCTGCCTCATGAATTATAGAAATTATTATCTGTGGCAGTATGTGGTAGCAGCTCTCAGGGCCACTAATCTCTCTACTAATCCATTTAGCTAATTAACAGGAACCAGAACCCCTGCTGGGCGCTACAGCATGTACAGAAGGAACAGAACATGATCCTTGCACACAGTAACGTAAGTGTGTAGATGCATGTGCATGTGCAGGCACCACAATATGAGACTTTGCGTGATGGCAAAGCCTTGAGGAACCCCCTGGGAAGGAATGAAGAGAGAGAAAAAGCAAGCAAGCTGTCTTTTGGCTAGCTTAAGCATGTCTTCACAACAGCATTTCTTCTTCATTCTCTCTCTCTCTCACACACACACACACACACACACAAAGTCCTCACATGCACTTATCAACCTCACTACACAACACAGGGCCATGAACTGAGTAGGCTCTGAATGGATTCCAATTAGGTGGTTAAATCTAGCTTGGTGCTTACCAGCTCCATCAAGGCCATCACTGGGCCCTTTTAGCTCCCTCCCTCCCACTCCCATCAGAACCAGATTCCATCAGGTACCATCCAGCTTCACTCAGCCTTGTGACCCTTCATCTCACCCACCCACTTCCCTTGCAGTTCTGAGACACACAGCAGCAGCTGTGAGGTGAGGTCCGCTGAGACTGAGGCCTAAGGCTGTCTCCCAGTGTCCACTTCTTCTTTCTGCTGAGAGCATCGTTTTCCAAAATAAAGACAGATGTGCCCTTTGCACAAAATCTGACCGATCAGTCGAGGAGAAGCAGAGTGCTAACTCCTGGGTTGTGTCCTTCAAGGAAATGACCCATCGTGCTTCTTTCCCTCCATCCTGCTTGTACAAGATTCTGGTGTGATTCCCTCCCGGGCTATATGGTCAAGACAACAAGATGGAAGGAATCTGCAGAAACCAAGAGATGGAAGGAATATGGGTTTCTTGATACCCCAGGAGGCAGAGCCTGGATGGGTTACTTTCAGAGTGAGTTTCACTATGTCCCAACCCAGCTATATTGGACCCACTACAGCCAGCTTATGTGTCCATACCCTACATGTCTTGCAATGAACACCTGGAGTTCCTTTTTACACTAATGAAAATGGTAAGAGATTACAAAAACCAAAATTATTTCTAGCACACTGGTCAGTGGTTTAGGGACTCTCACAGCACTGAGGGCAAGTGTCTGTAAATCTTTATGCTTGGCAGGCCAGGCTGTGAGGACCTGTTTCCTCATGAAGGCCACACACTGGCCAGATGACTGGCTTCCTGATTATGGCAGATAACTGATCATCCTTACTTTCACTGGTCCCCAGAGCTGGAACTAGTGTACAAGTAGGAGGTACTAAAAGGGTTTGGAAAATAACAGCTCCCGTGGATGGACCCACAGCAGGGTGCAGGGAAGAGCACCTGCCCAGCCAAGTGGCTTTGGTGACCTGAGACTTAACCAGCTCTTCAGCCTCTGTGAAGACTCAGCACAAAGCAAAGCCCTTTGACAAACCTACTGCACCTGACTTGCCGGGATTAGAGTGAGTGTTAGGATTTTCCACAGAAACCTGTGTGTATGTATACATACATACATGTATACACAAACATGTATATATGAAGAGAGGCAGGGAGAGAAAGAGGCTGATTATACAGAATTATCTCACCTGGTCATAGGTCTGGGATGTTTAAGGGATATTTGGGACATGGGCTCCAGTCCTCCTAAAGGGGCTGGTAATATGTTCTCTCTTTCCCTTATCCGTCCTTCAACTAACCTAACCCTGTATGTCCCAGGCACCATTTGGTGACTGCTCATGAATCACTGCATATTCTCCCTCTGTTCTAATCACCTGGTGGTCCCCGCCATGTTTCTCTACTCTGGATACCCAGGGGCCTTTGAAAAGAATGCAGACAGTGGGACCCTCTAAAGACCTACTGGATTAGAACTTTCCGAATGCAGTCCATCCGGAAAGATGTATGTCACAGTGTTTCCATAGGGGAGATTAGAAACCTTCAGTTCCAATGACAAATAGAGACAACGGACTCTGGCATTTGCCAGCATATGATTTCTACAAAAAAGCACTAAGGGCACACTGGAGAACACTGCCCCTTTGCCCTGTGACTTTTGTCCCTTCCACTCTGTTCCTGTCTTGGTCCCACGCTGAGTTCCAGGAAAAAGAATGCTAGTAGGTTTTATGTGGACCTAAGTTTTGAAAAAGTAAAATGCACGTGTGCCACCTCCATCAGACACTGTGAGGACAAACCCTGGTAGGTGTGGGAAGATAAGATGTGGAAGAGAGCCAACCGTTCTAGGCGTGGCCAACCACGAGGAGAGAACGGCCTGTGGACGGCCACAGCTCCCTCCCTGCCATGCCCCATCAAGACCGCAGAGCCCACCTCACGCCCCTTGGACTCAAGAGAAATGCAAATGGAGGCTACGGTATACTGGCTTGGTTCCTTACTATGAGAGTCATAGAGAATGGTTCCACTGAAAAGCCAGTGTCACTGTGCTTGCCAGGGACATGTCTATTGGACCCTTGTGTGACCCTGCAGCTTTCTGGGAGGAGTGAGGTAAGGACAGGCCTGGGCCTTGCGCCTCCAGCTTCCAGCTCAGAGACCTCATGACAGCTCTGTTTATGTGGTGAGTAACGCATTCCATCTCTCCCTCTGACTAACAAGGAGTTTGCCACAGAGAGTGCCTGAGAATAAATTATACATGAGACATTGTGTCGGCACTGCTTGTAAACATTGTTCCGGGATATTTTTACTTTCCTCCAAGCATTCCCTTCAGGGTGAGCTATCCTACCATGAAGTTAGACAGGGTTAGAAAAGAGCCTTAAAGGAAACCACTGGCCTCATCCAGTGGTGGGCAAAGCCCGGGATAGGATCCCCCGGCCCTGTGTGCCTCTCAGGATCGGTGTCCTCCCTTTAAAACAGATGAGCTGTGCTACTGCTGAGGTGGTCCTTACAGCATCCACTTTGAAGCAAACTAATGACCTGAAGTGTAGAGATGCAAACTGTGGACTCCATCCACGGGCCTCAACTTCTTTATCTGGTCAGTGGGGCCAATAGGGCTACCTACTTCCACAGGGCTTCTCTGGGGATTAGATGAGTTAATACCTTTTGAGACAGCAACTACTGCCATTGTTCCACCTTAGATGTCCCCAAGCAATGGGTATTTCCGGTCTAGAAATCTTGTCTACATTATAGACATCCTCTCCACATGAACTCTGAGGCATTCCACATAATAGCCTCTGAGTTTATGTGTCCCTCTTCACTGCATTATGTCCTACAATTAATATCTCATTAAATATCTCATCCGCATCCTGTCCCCAGGGGCCCCTGCAGGAAGACAGTATTGATAGTTAAAAAGGCTTGAAACCAAGCCTTCTCAACTCCTGTGGCAAAGAGAACTGTGATCAGTGGGAGGGCCAGCCTCCCCGTTCTCCCAACCATGAGTGCACAGCAAATATTACACACCCGAACAATATCTTTCTCAAGGTTCTGCCCTGTAATTGCCCTGTTTAGTCACCGTCCTTAGTCAAAGAGATTGGACAGATTTTGAAACCACCTATCTGAAAATTTGTGAAATCAGCAAATGGGGTAAACTGTGACACAAAAAAGTACCACTTTCAAAAGAAAGAAAGAAAGAAAGAAAGAAAGAAAGAAAGAAAGAAAGAAAGAAAGAAAGAAAGAAAGAAAGAAAGAAAGGAGAAAATAAAAGACATTGGGGATGTTGAGATTTCTCAGGGGTAAAGGACTTGTCAGACAGATCTGGTGACCTCAGATCAAACCCCAGAATCACATCAATGGGGAAGGAGAGAGCGCACCCACAAAGTCGACCTCTGCCTCTCACACCTGTGCTATGGAAGCCTGCACACACACTGCATACAGACAGCAATAACAAGTAAAAGACTTCCCCATTAGGAAGAACACACATGTGCAGGGTCCACTGGCTCATGCTCTAATTCCGTTCTTCACCATCTCCCAAGGGCCTGAGTGTCATCGGAGCTCTGCTACGGGAGAGCTGGGAGAGGCAGAGCCTAGCGGGAAGCTCTGAGGTCACCATGGACGCTTCCTCAGAGGGAACTGAGGGATCCCAGTCTCTTCCTCTTTGTCACGTAGCTCAGGAGGTGAGCAGTTACCTCTGCCATGTTCTCCTGCCATGATGCCCTGACCCTGCCGGGGGTCACATGCAGTCACCTCACTGGAAACTCCAGATGACCCTCAGCCCTTTATATGTGAATTGCCTCAGGTATTTCATCACAGTGACAGAAAGCTGTCCCCATAATAGAACTATATAATAAATCACTCCAAAATTTAGCGAATTAAAACAAGGCTCATTTACATCTGCTCGCACATGTAATAGGTAGATCACGGGATCTGGTGGGTGTGGCTCTGAGCTGCAGATGGCCCATGTGGCTTCCTTGAGTTCACATTCTCCTCACGTCGCTGGGTTGGCCTTGGAAGTGTCAGAACTTAGAGAGGGAGAGAGTATTCCCTTGAAGCCTCACTACGTACAAATATCTAGCCATGTCCCCTTGTCCTGTGGTGGAGCCCATCATCAGCAGAGAAAAGACATGCTCTATTGTAGCAGGAGGAACTACAAACTATGGACACTTCAGGGACATGTGGCCTAGGACGCTGGCACTGGACACTAGCCTCAGAGAGAACCTATCTGGCTGAATGTTCCGCTATCTGCTTCTTATAATTCTCAAAAAATTTTTGGACATGAAGTCTTATATTGTCATTTTTCACTGGACCCTGAAAACCACAAAGCCAGCCCTGGACACAGTATATATAAGAGTTTGTACATCCATGTGTGCGACAGACTGAGACCACAGGGCCTTCTCATCTAACAGACGTGACTTCAGCTGGAAAGTGATTGCTTTCGGAGCCACATCATGGGTTTTCTGCACTAGATTCAGCTGACATTGGCAGCTTTATTTCATACCTGAGCTCCTCCCTGAGGCAGAGGTTCCCTCTGGGAAGCTTGGGCCAGGGGAGTACCTGTAGTCTCAGCACCTCTGGGATTGGTCCAGTATTGAACCCAGAGCATCTGCCCCCTCCAGTCACCCCACTAAAATCAGCCCCACTACCTCCACAAACCCCACCCACTCCTTCACATCTCAGTGAGAATTCTCAAGGGGAGAGTGGGGATTGTCCTCCCACACGTTAATTCCATCCACTAACACCAGCAAACCTGCCGTGGAATGAGACATGCTCTTGGAGAGCCTAGGACATGAAAAAGGATCTTAGAGTTCTTAAGCAAGAGAGCTGTCCCAGACAGAGCAGCTAAGTCCCCACCACCTCGCCCCACTGGGCAGGATCAGCCAAACTCACCATCATTGCAGCCATAAGCCTCCAATAGCCAAAGGAGCCCCAGCCCTGCCGAATCCAGGGCCTCCGCTGAGAAAGTAAGTCTCTTTACTCACATCCCAACACTTTGGGTCCCACTTAAGCCCCTTCCCTGAGACCGCTCTGAACTCACAGATGCAGCTGGCTATCCCTCACTAGTCTGCCCCCACGAGAGGCCTATGTGTGCCTGGGAGCAGCCACCAAGCCTTCCATGACCTGTCTCCCAGACAGAGTGTTCAACAGCCCACGGAGCCTACTACACACCAGGTGGAGAGAGCCCCACAAGGAGCCAGCGGCTTTTGCCGAAAAACATGAATCATAAGCACAAGTCAACACCAGCACCCTGCAGTTCAGACAGTTACCCAAGGAACACATTTTCTGATAATTACAGAGCTAAAAACGAATCCACTTTCCAACCCGTTCCTTTCCCCCAAGAAGGCCGAGGAGGTGGCTTAGCAACAAACCACGGCTGAGCCGCATCACAGTCCAGGCTGTTTGGGAGGCTGGATCCAAGAAATTTCTTGGAAGGTAGAGTTCCCAGAAGGTGGTGACGCCAACGGGAACCAGGGGGCCTTCCTGCTATCCCAAACACGTGCTCAGAGCTTGGGGAGCTGATCGTGGCCTATCTGGAACATGAGCTACAGGAGGGAGGAGCCCAGGCTGCACCACTTTTGAAAGAAGGATGCCCCCATCATCGTCACAGCCTGTGGACCCATGGAAATGAAATAAAGGATTTTAGAAGTGAGGGGCACTCGCCTCTCATGAATGAGGCCCAACGTTCAATACCCGGTGTTACCCACTTGATAAAAAGAGTCACCCTGAGCCACACCCCACAGCTCACACAGACACTAAGGGAACAGGCAGGATTGGAAGGTGGATGTTTGCACACCACTGTGGTAGTGTGAATGAGAATGCCCCCCCCTTACAGACTCAGACATTTGAATACTTATTCACCAGGGAGTGGCACTATTTGAAAAGATTAGAAGGTGTGGCCTTGTTGGAGTAGGTGTGGCCTTATTGGAGGAAGTGTGTCACTGCGGGTGGGCCTTGGCGCTCTCTCTCTCCAGAACAGGATGTAGCCCTCAACTATTGATCCAGCCTGCCTTGATAATAATGGACTAACCCCCACCCAAAAAAAACGGTAAGCAAGCCCCCAATTAAATGCTTTCTTTCCTAAAT